>NC_065447.1:219429644-219655697 GCF_917563875.1 Diabrotica virgifera virgifera
ATACGTCATTTTAAAGCTTTTTTAATAATCTCGAAGATACTTGTACTAAAAAAATCATAAGTTTCACTGTTTTCCGTTGATTTAAAAAAAAAGGAGAAAATTCCATTTTTTACAATTAATTGTTTATAAATAAAAATGGCCGCCAGATCCTACGCAGGAAATAGTTATAATTTGTTCCTATATGTATTACCTGTCGAAAAAACGCTTCAGTACCCTGGCTGCTGAAGCGTCATGAACAGGGTATATTTTTGTCTTATTACCCTGACCTAATTTGCGAAATACTATTGTAGCGAGCTTACAGTTAAAATAAAACTCTCGGTTCGTTTATACGAAATTATTTATACAAGTTACAGATCGAATTTATTTTATAGACTAACTCTATTTACAAAACTCGTTCCTTATATATTGGATACAAAATACCAGACATTTTCTTGAACGTTCCAGAAAAACGGAACCGCCCGTCACTAGTAATCCGTGGCCTTGACTGTCGAACATTCGAGAAATCGTTTCCTTTCTCGTTCGGTGAGTCATTGTTCCAGATGTCTCCTTACGTGACGGGCTGTCGAGACGGAATCTGTTATTTGCGGTCGGTAATTCGTCACAATTTTTTCTTTTTGATGAATAATTTTTTAATTTCCCGCATATTTTAAGTTGGTATTACAGTTGTCAGTACTTATAATTTACTATATCAGGAATTTATACATTCCATGTTGAAAAGTTTTTTCGTAGTTTTCAAACTATTTATGGTACATTCCATGTCAAATCACTCAGGCAAAAAATTTTGGATCTCCGATTTGTCTGAAAATTGGTATATAGCTTCTGCTGGACGTAAAAATAAGATATTTAAGGTCAAAAAATCTTCTTCTTCTTCTTTTTTTCTCAAAATGTTATTTTATGCGATTTTACAGTGATTTGGTGTTTATTTAAACAAATTTGCATTTTCTGTCGCAAAGTATCAATGAAAAACATAATATTTTGATAGAAAGGACTCAAAAATGTCAATATATATATGGCATTATAAGAAGTTATTTTGAATCAAAACAAGTTTTTGATCAAATTTTATAGTGTAGAAAACGTTAAAATACCGTTTTTTACATTTTCCTCCATTCCCAAAATACATCATCATCGATTTGGCTGAAAATTTGTCCACAGATAACCAAAAGATAGGAATTTAAGTGGTTAGAAGGATTTGAATTATATTACAATACCAAAAAAGTTACATGCAGTAATATCAGACTCAAAAGGATATATTAGTCCAGTCGGGATAGCATTTGACCTTGGATGTCGAGCTGCCCAAAATTTTATTTTTCTGATCTTTAGGTGAGTCAATAGTAGCCTAAATTTAAAATCACGAATGAATTCCTCCATTACGTTAGCCGCCATCTTGATTTTAAAGGAGAACCTGTTTTGCTCAATATCTCCGCCATTTTTAACTTTTAGACAAAAATGGTAGGAACTGAAATTGTTCCAAATAAATCGTTTTTACAATTATTACAATTTCTTTTTAACAATTTTTGTCGTGAGGTCGATATTTTCGAGTTAATTTTACTTACAGTAGACGCCTATATTTTTGACTATAATATTGCATGTAACTTTTTTGGTATTGTAATATAATTCAAATTCTTCTCACCACTTAAAGTCCTATGTTTTGTCTATCTGTGGGCAAATTTTCAGCCAAATCCATTATGATATATTTTAGCAATACAGAAAAATGTAGAAAACGGTATTTTAACGTTTTCTACACTATAAAATTTGATCAAAAGCTTGTTTTGAATCAAAGTAACTTGCTATAATGCCATATAATGACATTTTTGAGTCCCTTCTATTAAAATATTATTTTTTCCATTGATACTTTACGATAGAAAATGCAAATTTGTATAAATAAACACCAAATCACTGTAAAATCGCATAAAATAACATTTTGAGAAAACAAGAAGAAAAATATTTTTTGACCTTAAATATCTTATTTTTACGTCCCGCAGAAGCTATATACCAATTTTCAGATAAATCGGAGGTCCAAAATTTTTTTTGCTCCAAAATTGAGTGATTTGAAATGGAATGACCCTTATACATTTGAATCTCTCTTATTTTTCTTTTTCTGTTTCGTGAGATGGCTTGATTACAGATTTACAACGACAATTATGTCGTTTTACATTTTGTATTTTATTTATACAGACAGTTATGTGTTTTACTGTTTTAACTTTTATTCACTATAAGTTCGTTTGTAACGTTTGTCAGCTTTATGCATTAATCTAACATTCTGGTAAGTCAAAACTTTTTGTACCTCGTTCCGTTCATATTGCTTAGCAAGTAATTTCTTTGTAGAACCTTGAAAAAGGAGGCAATTCCCTCCGAAAGCTTGGAATGCGAATAAATAGTGTGCCTTAGCAAAGCCCTGTTCTTATTTAACTACCATACCCAAAAATAAAAAAGTATTTATATATATAATATGTTACAATTAATAATTGATTCTTCGTAAGTTTAGTTTTAACAATGTTTATCTTCAAAACCAGTTAAGACTATTAACTACGGGATCGCAGCCCGATCAAAACAAATGAATGAAATTAAAGGACACAGCCGAAAATCATAATATGTAATATCTTTCTCAATTTTCGCCACGAAAAATGCTTAATATAGTTACAGCATCCAATTATGCTTAATCCGAGGGATGAGGTCTCCACACAGAATTTGCATACCTGTCCCTGCGAATTTGCATATATTTCGTATTTCTGACTGGAAGTCATTTTCAGATTCGGACTGGCTCAGTGGGCTCATCTCGACTCGAGTTGGTTCGTTACGTTTCTTAATAAACTTCTCTAAAGCAAAAATGAGAACTACTGTTTGCGAATAAACAGTAATTTACATATTTTTGTAAAATAATTTTTAATGAAAAATATAGATGTATATATAAAAACGAAAATGGCAGAATAAACAAAGAGCAATAAGTTATAAGCCAAGTCTAAACTACAAACTAATAAAATTCATATACATATTTATTATTTTCTTCCATTTTATGCAATTAAAATGTGAGTATCTTTAATTATCCATGTATTTCTGTCCGTACACAACTTCCCAGTTATTAGAACAGATAGAACATAGAACGACAAATGAGGTGAAAATATCAGCACAGGAAAACTTCTAGCTGAGCCTTGAATCGTTGCTGGAGCCGTTCGGACTGCTGTATGTAGTGTAACAAAAATTTACAATAATACGAATTTATTTAACCTGACACTCTGACCCGGGACAAATACAAACTTATCTTAACAGTTACAACGTATGAAAGCTAATCATCATTGAAGTTACATCCTGACTGTATGAAGTGATTCGAATGAATGACTATGAATGTACGCTTTTCTTAGTGGCAATATATTTCTGGGTCAAGCCCCACACGCGTTATTAAAAATATGTTATTACACACCAAGTATTAAAGAACAAAGGATTCATATTAATCGTCAGCATTTGTGTACAATCTCCAAATAATGTTTATGATTTTTTCGGCGATAATAATGCCATTATACAATAACAACTTAACTAAAATTAGGCTACACACGCCAGCTTGAGACAGCAGATATAGTATAGTTCCCTATACAGGGCGTTTAATATATTGTTTAATTCTCGGATATGAATTATGAGTATTTGAGATTGAACAGAGATGTCGAAGGAGAGACCAAAAGATGGTATTAAAGGTGAAACATTTGGAGACCATGAATAGTATCTCTGACCAGGAGCGAATGAATTTCTGGTTATACAGTAACGAGATGAAGTTCTGGACGTAAGTAAACCCATCATACCCAATATAGACCGTTTTATTGACACTAACCCGGTTTAAATGACGTGGACCACTGGCTTGACTTATTTTACTGACCACTCTGTCTTATCTGTTATGTATTTTTATAAATGAATTACGAGATCAAACTCCACGCTTCAAGCCTTATTATAAATATAATAAAACTAATAATTGTGACAGTATAACTTCGACAACATGTGGCAAATAAATACAATGTAGGCTATTACACCTACACATCCCATACATGCAATAATATTATTTGAGAAAATTAAGAGTTATTTTACAATAAATTCATTATTTAATAATAGATTCTATTAAATATATTGCCAACTCGAAGAACAAAGTAGAATAGACCGAAAATAAAGATAATATTGAAGTACAATATAAACTTAACAAGGTACTAAATATAATAATAGTCTTTGAATTGATCATCTACCCCAACAGTGAAAATATTTAAGTGTCAATGATTCTGATTCAAATTTTAGGTCAAATTAAGGTTGGCTGGTGGAAAAGGTAGTGAGTGTGATAGGCATTTCAGCGTTAGTATTTTGTCTCTGATCTAGCGTTCCCAGACTGGGAGCCTGTGTGGTTAATTTGCAGTCACCCCTTTGTTTTGTCTTCTTAAATAACCATAGTTTATAACTGGACTAAGGCCTCTTCGTCAATGAAGATATGACTGAGTTCTTCGAGTTCTTCCATTAATATGTTTATTCGACCACCTGGGATTTTAACTTGCTTACGACTGGAACTCTGCACTATTTAAGTGGTGGGGGAGGGAGGGGGCGATGGGAACTTTGAGGTATCCAGCAACAGTCGTTTCTACTCCTTTACTGGTAGGTTACTTACTCTTTTTAATAGTAAGTAAGGGGATGTTTCTAGTCTGAGCTATACATTTCGGGGAGAGTTTTAGGAAGCTGACTATTTAAATGATTCGCTCCGTTCTGGACCCATCACATATGATGATTATATGAATCTTGGTTGGTGTTATTAATAGGCATAGATTGGGAGTGCTCATCTTAGTCATCTTCCATCGAATGGAATAGCTTTTCGAAACATTTTACCTTTTTTATAATTGTGGGACCTACTAGACATGTGTATTAATTTTTTACAGCTATTTGTAATGAATTGAATAACTAAGAAAAAAGCTCCAGCAGCTATAACCAGATTATCTGCTTCTCTGGTCGGACGAACACTGAAGTAAAATGAACAGAACATGGGAACGCGGCGAATAGGACCAACACATCGAATAACCCTGAGTATTTGCTTTAGTTCAGAGAAATAAGGAAAAAAATATCCTGTTGGTGACACAACCCCCTTGAGGCCGAAACAAAATTTTTTGAGTAGTATGAACATCTATAATAATAACGTATATGTTTCTTGCAGCCGATTTTGATGATATACATAGTTATAAACAAATGAAGATCAAAAAACGGTAATTTTTCGCTTTTTTCGTCTATTACCAAAAAGTTAAGCATATTAAACAAATTTGAGAGTAAGAAACTCATAAATCGTATAAAAAACTTCAATATGGCGTTCGCTGAATATGTCTATCCTTATTGATTGCTTAGAAAATTGCAAAATAAATCATAAATTTTGAGTTTTTATAAATATTTATACCTTATCTAAAAATTGGTCAAATTGGTTAAATAGTTTAAAAGAGATTTAATTTGTTTATCCCAAATGTGTATAAAAATTCAGTCTTTCTAAATATGAAAAAATAATTTTTCTACGGGTAACCGTTAAAAAGTTATTCTAATTGTTTATGGGCAAACAAAAAATCGAAATATTCTTGCAAAATAATTTTACACTGTTTAAAATTACTTTTTGTCATTTTTTTTTAAATTAAGTTAATACTATAAATGTTCTTCTTTCATAAACTGTCCGAAGTAACCTCATAATTTTCTTGCTTATGATGTTGCAAAAAAATGAACTGGAGACAAACATATTAAATAACTTAACTATTTGACCAATTCCTTTGAAATTTAAAATATAATTTAAGCACAAGAAGTCTCAGCATTCCATGTAATAAGAAGGTTCTATCTTAATTTTTACATAATGTTATGAACATTTATAAAATTTCAAAATTTATTAGACTTATTTTGCAATTTTCTAAGCAACAAATAAGGATATGACATATTCAGCGAACGCTATATTGAAGTTATTTGATCTTCATTTGTTTATAACTATGTATATCATCAAAATCGGCTGCAGGAAACATATAGGTTATTAATATATATAGATGTCTATACTACTCAAAAAAAAATTGGTTTCGTCCTGGAGGAGGATGTGTCACAAGAAAAATCTTATTTCTCTGGACTACTTGTCTATGCGCGCTCAGCTCGTTGGGTTCGTTTGGTTCGTTCGGAAGAAAATGTTCTAGTCGATCTAGTCAGTAAGCACCCTTAGATATTCTTCTTAATTACAATCAAAACATACAACACAAAAAAAAACTATGTCAAGCATTAACATACAAACAGTGCCGGCGCTAGGGTATAAGGTGCCCGCCTGCAAAACTAGCACAGGCGCCCCCCCCCCCAACCCACACACAGATACTCGTACAACCCCAGTCTCGGGCACGGGAACATTATGTGAGTTCAAATGGAACAGTGAGACCCTCATATCCGAAGATCAAACCGGTTACACTGCGTAACCTGACCCCGTATCTATCTGACCCCCAAGCTGTATTTACCACCACCCCTCCCCATCGCAGTACACATACTAAGGAGGCTTTGTACTAAACGTTACCTTAGATGCCCTGGGTAATGGAACATCGTCTGTATTCCTTTATGTGGTTAAACCACCTGATTTTAGGGGTAGCTAGAAGAGCTTTTCTCCCTATTAATATTAATGACTTGATTTTGGACTTGTGCCCTAAAAATGTGTGTTCTGGGCAGTGACTTAAGTCGGTGTCCCGCTATCCGCAAATGTCCCCGGTAAATAAAGTTCGATTACAGTTTTATTGGACCCATCATCTGACAAAACAACTTCACTTTCAGAACTAAGATTATTTTTTTGTGTCATTTTTTCTTTTTCGATTTGTGCCCCAGATATTTTTTAATACATTTTTATTTAACTAAATAAAAATAATATCTTAACCGTAGATTAATAATAGTACTGAGTGCTTAACAAAAATAAAATTTTATATTAATTGAATGCTAGATTCCTTAACTGCAGAGTACAACTTACAAACTATTCTGTATTATAATCGAAATAAGAGTTCTAAACTAAATTTAAAATGTTTATTTTAAATATTATGTTTTTATGATATTAATATTTAACTTGATACCGATACCTATTAATAGGTATTTACATAATACTTAAATTAGACAGGCGCGGGCGTCAAGAAAACAGTATCACCATCTTGTTTATTTTACTAGAAATTATTCATTTCCTCTCAAACTGCTGATACAAAACTAACAACTTGCAAGAAATTTGAACAACATAAACAAAGCATTCTCATTAAGAGCAACATTGTTTGGTTGAAATATGATATCTTTGACCAATAAATTATATTACTACATGGTAAGAATTCTATGCGGCATTGCATATTTTTGTATATTATGTGATATGCAAAATTAACAAACACAGATTATGGTATTATGACGAATTTAAACCACATTTTAAAAAAAATTATTTTTTTATTTTAGTGTTTTACATAATACCAAAAAAAAATAATTGACGTAAGATGCCTCAACTCAGCAGATGTAGGTAGTGACCACAGCCTAGTATTATGTAAAATTAGAATCGCCATGAAATGCTTCAAACCTAAGAGAGTGGCACCAACACAAACAAAAATCAAAGTCGAAGGACTAAGTACGGAATCCACGGAGTACTTATATAGAAAAAGAATATCAGAGAAGATTGCTGATAATGAAATACTAGAAAACGATAACATCGAGGAAAGCTGGGAAAAACTCAAAAGTAACATAATTAACGCAGCAACAGAATCACTTGGAGGGAGGAAAGTAACGAATACCAATATATCAAAAAAGAAAACCCCATGGTTTCGAGAGGAAGTGAAGATAAAATGTGAAGAAAAGAAGAAAGCCTTTTTACAATACAGAACACAACAAACACAACAGGCATACAACCACTATAAAAGAATTAGAAACGAAACAAACACTCTAGTCAGACAAATAAAAAGAGAACACTGGGAGAGTTTCTCAAAACAGATGGAACACGACTTCTACGGAACACAAAAGGAAATATGGAGAATGATCAGAGGACAAAGAAAAGAGATGAACGAACTAATAAAAACGAAACACATTCAGAAGGAAACTTGGGCAGACTATTTTCGATCTCTGTTTGCTAAAGATAACGATAACGAACCACCAACACCTGAAGTGACAACAAACGAAGAAACAAATATTGAAGAAGCAGAGGTAACGGAAGCATTAAAGAAATTAAAAAATAGAAAATCACCAGGAGAGGACAGAATATCGAATGCACTCCTAAAGTATGGAGGACAAGACCTGACCAAACAATTATTAAAACTAATCCAAAAAATAATAGAACAAAACAGAGTACGACAAGAATGGAGATCAAGCATCCTAATACCTCCCTTCAAAAAGGGAGAAAAATCGGACCCGGAGAATTACAGAGGAATTAATTTATTAAATACAACACTAAAATTAACGACCAAAGTGATAACAAACAAACTGAATAAAATTATGACATTAACAGAAGAACAACAAGGTTTTAGGTCGGGAAGATCATGCACCGACGCTATATTTATAATAAGGCAGATTCAAGAAAAATCGTTAGAATACAACAAACCGGCATACTTATGTTTCGTGGACCTTAAGAAGGCATTCGACAGGGTCAAATTAAAGGACGTTATCCATTTATTGTACGCAAGAGAGGTACCTCTAGGAATAATTAAAACGATCGAAAATATCTACCAGAACAACACAATAAAAGTAAAAGTAGATGATGAACTAACTGACCCAATTGAAGCTGGCAATGGGATAAGACAGGGAGATTCCCTGAGTCCTCTGTTGTTCAACCTGATCATGGACGAAATAATAAAAAAAGTAAGAACAAAAAAAGATACCAAATGGGAGAAAAACAACTTAAAATAATCTGCTATACAGACGACGCAATACTAATCTCTCAAAGTGAAGATGATTTACAACGTACGCTGCACGTATTTAATATAACCGCTAGAAAATTTAACATGTTAATTTCCCCAAAAAAGACTAAATGCATGGTTATAACAGCAGATCTAATAAGGTGTAAATTAGAGCTGGAGGGTCAAATAATAGAACAAGTCATGGAGTTTAAATATCTAGGAATCACACTATGCAGCTATGGAAAGCTCGAAACAGAAGTGGAAGATCAGGTGAATAAAGCAAACAGAGCCGCAGGTTGTCTGAATGAAACAATATGGAGAAATAAAAACATCGCAAAAGAAGTGAAAGCCAGAATTTACAAAACAGTCATCAGACCAATACTGACATACGCGGCAGAAACACGACCTGATACAGAAAGGACAAAAAGAATTCTACAAACAGCAGAGATAAAAACATTGCGAAAAATCGATGGTAATACGATGTGGGATAGAGCTAGAAGTGCACATATACGAAGGAGATGCAAGATGGACAACATTAATAACTGGGTGAAAAGCAGAAGAGTAGAATGGAACGACCACATAAGCCGAATGACAACAAATAGAGTAGTAAGGACGGCGAGAGACGGTTCCCCAATAGGATGACGATCAGTGGGAAGACCACGAAAAAGATGGAATGACAACTTACTGGAGGCACATTGAAAAACAGACAGAGTAATGTCTATATAAAAAGAAGAAGAAGAAGAAGAAGAAGAAGAAGAAGAAGAAGAAGAAGAAGAAGAAGAAGAAGAAGACATAATACCAGCAGAAAAAAAGCTCATTCTGGCGCCCCCCAAACAGGTACGCCCGCCTGCAATGCATCCCTTGCAGGCCCGTTATCGCCGGCCCTGCATACAAATGTTTGGAACATTAAATAGCAAGTATCTTAGCAATGTGTTCTAGTAATTTTCAAGATTCTATTTTTTTTTGTTATAAAGAGTAAATCACAATACTAATGTTTTACGTCTCTTTATCACTGTATCAATCAGTGCCAATACATACCTGCGATTCAACTAGCTGGAAACATGGAATAGGCTGATAAATCAGTGAACACAAGTACGACAGTTCGCATTCCAAACTCGATAATTATTCACAATTTATGATTTTTAAAACACGTTTATTGTACAATTCGCTGTACCATACCTCTTACTTTTTATCCTTTTTATCAGCGACTCCAACACGTTTTGGTAGCTCTGCGGGAAGTCGTACATGTCTTGAGAAATACTCGCTGGACACTATTTGTTGTGACTGCCAATGTTTAAGACACAACAACGAAAAATAAAATGAGAAATGTAACCTAAGCTGACGGGAAAAATAAATAAAAAGGTAGATCTGTACGTGCTTAGTTTAATATGAATAAGGAGATTTATACCCTTGTTTTGTCTACCTTACCAAGTTAATTTCTTGGTAGGTCTCAGTAGGTGTAGTCTTGTTTTGAATGTAATATAATGCCAACGAATATAGAGACTCATAATAATTATATTCGTTGACATGTCGTTTTGTTGAAACCAATTTTTTTTAAATGGAAGGAAACACACTAAAAAGGTGCCAGGTATTTATTTCTTTAAATGAAACAATATAGTAGGGGAGCAAAGTATGCTAGATGTGCAGTCACTCGAGCGCTTTGGGGACCTATTGGGTTGTGAAGAGTAGGTCCTAAAACCAAAAAAAGTTAAGTAAAGTTTTCCATTTTAGTGGGCGCTTGCCATTTTTTAATTTAATTTTTCATTTCCAACAATGGTTTTTTCCGATTATAACGCCATCTATCCATAATTCGAAAAACTGTTTCGAATAATAGTTACTTATTTTTGCATAAGGAATCCAAATCAGCACTAAAAAATGGGAGCTCCTATTTAAGATTTTAAAGTAACCCCCCACCCCACCTCCGTGGGGGGTCGTGTTTGGTGCCATTCGATAGATTTTTCAAAAATATTGAATAAGTGTATTTCACAGTTTTTCGATCTGATGTTCATTTCGCGAAATATCTCGGGATTCGTATTTAAAATATTAAATTTACCCCCCACCCCTCTCCGTGGAAAGTCTTGTTTGGTATCGTTCGATAGATTTTAAAAAAAAATTGAGCACGTATTTTTTAGTTTTTCGATCTGTCATTCATTTCGCGAAATATTAGCTTTTTTCTTGTGAAATTTTGGGACTCACCCATTTCCTTACACCCGGCTCAAATCATCAGATTTTTGAAATATACACTCTTTTGCATGTACTTAACTTACCTTATCTTAATCTGACAATTTCGAGTTTTTTTAAGGATAGATTTTGTTTGTCGGGCCCCCCTTAACGAACTCCCCTGTGTTAAGAGCCAATATATGGTAGAGGTACATCTACAGGGTACCAGGTTTCTCCCCATATGCTAATCTGATGCGCTCGAGTAACTGCAAAAATCCCCGCTTGGGCTCCCCTACCAATAGTTATAATGTGCAAGTGGTATAATTTAATAAGAGTAATATTAAATAATATATTTTTTCCTTAACCTATTTTCTTATGGATTTTACTTTGGTAGTCGATAAATAATGGTAATTTACCAAAATTCTGAAATTAGATCCTTTCGGTTCCTACTCTAATATAAAGCATATACCAGTGGTTCCCAACGGGGGCGGTACCGCCCACCGGTGGGCGTTGAAGAGAGATAAGGGGGCTTTTTGGGTCCAAGGAAAATTTGGGGGGCGTTGAGGAACAGCTGCCGCCCCCCTAAAGTAACTCATTGCTTCTTTGCTTCTAACAACTTTGCTTTTCGCTTCTCACACAGAAATAGAGAAGGTGAATCCGAAAATATATTTGATGTTCTGGAACACTATTTTACAGATAAAGGTATACCTCTGGAAAATGTCATAACTGTTGCTACAGATGGTGCTCCGGCAATGGTTGGACGACACCGCGGACTGATAGCATATTTGAAAAAAAGCGGTACCAAATATACTCGCCGTGCATTGTGTAATTCACAGACAGCATTTAGTTGCAAAAAATCTTAGTGATCGCCTTCATTGTTCACTACAATATGTAATTACTGCAGTTAACAAGATCAGAAGCAGTGCTCTCAACGATAGATTGTTTAGAAAACTGTGTGATGAAAACGACGAGAATTTTAATCGTTTATTGTTGCACACAGAAGTTCGATGGCTTTCGAAGGGTACCTGTCTAAAAAGATTTTATGATCTCGTTGACTCAGTTTTAAAGTTTTTTGAAAGCAAAGATGATTCTTTGAGAGACAATTTATTAAAATTTAAGAGCGATATTGCTTATTTAACTGATTTATACGATAAATTTAATGAAACAAACCTACAGCTACAAGGTGATAATTTGAATTTGATCAAAGCAAAAGGAACTATTTCCTCGTTCGTGTCAAAACTTAATTTGTATAGGCAAAATTTGGGTCGGAGACAATTTCATCAGTTTCAAAATCTTTCCTCTGTGGAGACAAATGATGAAGACATTCTGGTATATTGCCAGCACTTGGAAGCACTTCCAAGAAGATTTTAGGAATATATTTAAGGATATCCTTGGTCTGATTATTCCAGATTGGGTGCTAGAACCGTTCTCAAGTTTAGAAACAGCAGAATTATCACTACAGGAGGAATTGATAGAATTGTCAACAAATGCAGAGTTAAAAGTGAAATTTAAAAATGGATATCAAGAATTTTGGCTGCAATGTCAAATTTCAGTATTATATCCAGCTTTATGGGCTGCATCAAAGAAGTTTTTCATTGCCTTTCCTTCATCGTATTTAGCCGAAAGAGGATTTAGCATAGTCAGCAATTTATTAACAAAGAAGAGAAATAGACTGTCCATAGTGGAGCGCGGTGATTTAAGATTGCTGATGACAAGTATGGAACCAAATATTGACAGATTACTATCATTACATCAAGCTCAGCCTTCTCATTAAAAATGTTATATTATTATTATATTGTTTTTTATGATATGTATTTAAGTTAAAGTTTGATCAATACATGAATACTGTATTTTTGAATAAAACATTTTTTTTTAATTTGTTGTTGCTTGGATTAGTTAAGGGGCTGTCGAATCATATTTAAGGTAGCCTTTGACCCAAAAAAGGTAAAACAATTGTGAATGAAAGTGCGTTACTAATTTTAAGAATGGAAGAGTTTTTTAGGGGGGCGTTAAGTATTTTGTTTTTGGAAAAATGGGCGGTAGGCCGAAAAAGGTTGGGAACCACTGGCATATACGAAGGTAAATTGATCTAGTATTGAGAATATGAAACAAGTAATTTCTAAATTGAATTAAAAAATCCTTTTATAATCTTTTTTAACTTTATTAATATAATATGTACGTTGTACATACTGTATACAGGGTGAGGCAGATAAAGGGCCTATTAGAAATATCTCGAGAACTAAACGTAAGACAATCATGAAAATTGGAATACATGGGTTTTGATGTATGAACTATTTAATGAAAATATTTTGGTCTCTTTGCTACTTCCGGTTATACCGGAAGTTGATTATAACTTCGTTTTTTTAAATGGGACACCCAATATATTTTTACATTTTTGGATTCTGCTCGATGTCTTCTTTCTTAAAATATGAGGTTTTGTAATATTATACATGGTAGTTTAAAAGATAATTACAGTTTTTTATAAATTTTGTAGCAAACTTCACACCCTGTAGAATTGTACTGATTTGCTATTTAAAACTTCATTTATATTCACATGATTTTTAATATAGTCTATTATTATTACAAATTATTAATATAGCGAAATGTTTAATTTTAGTATACAGGGTGGGTCGAAACTCGGAATGATCATTTTCTGAGTTTTCTTAAATGGAACACCCTGTATTTTATTATTGTAATGAAATGATATTTTATAGTACTTTCTTATTTCTTAAGCATTCCTTATACCTAACTGCTTTAATTTGTAAGTTATTCGTAGTTCTTTAAGCCAAACATTAATTGCAACAAAAATTACGTGAAATTTTATTAGGATTCCCGTGAAAATATTGAATCATAAATAAGTTTTCGAAAATAAATACATATTATTCTCGATTGAACCTTAATTTATTAATACTGGTTGATATATCAAAATACCTACGTAGTTAAGATTGTTGGTGTGTTTAATGTTAATAAAAACATACAATTATATCTAGTTGGCTATGACTTTGACACTAAATATGCTTAAACTAAAATAAGCTTTGCTTAAACATTCTACTAGTTTTGAAGTTCCAGTTTCTTTGCTACCATTACTAATATGAATTTTTCTAATGAGGAACTAATTCAGATGTTTTTTTGTTCAAGGATAGTAGAACAAATAAAAATGTGCTACTAGCAATAAGAATTTATCATAAGCAATTCCATGATAGATGACAACCAAAAAGAAAAACTTTTCAAAATTTACTAGAGCGGTTTCAATGAACTGGATATTTAGATTACGAGAAATCTGATCGAACAAAAACTATTGTAAAAGATTAAAATGAATTAAATGTTAGTGTCACTGAGAATCTGCATATTAGTATGAACGTTCTCGTAATCTAAGTGTCTATGGTTTATTTTTAATGATTTAAGGATCATTCTAGATTAACATGTATTTATTTTCAAAAAATTATTTATGACTGAATATTTTCACGGCAATCCTAATAAAATTTCACGTAATTTTTGTTGAAATTAATGCTTGGCTTAAAGAACTACGAATAACTTACAAATTAAAGCAATTAGGTATAGGGAATGCTTAAGAAATAAGAAAGTACTATAAAATATTATTTCATTACAATACTAAAATACAGGGTGTTCTATTAAGGAAAACTCAGAAAATGATCATTCCGAGTTTCGACCCATCCTGTATACTAAAATTAAACATTTCGCTATATTAATAATTTTTAATAATAATAGACTATATTAAAAATTATTTGAACATAAATGGAGTTTTTAATAGCAAATCAGTAAAATTTTACAGGGTGTGAAGTTTGCTTCAAAATTTATAAAAAACTGTAATTATCTTTTTAAACTACCATGTACAATATTACAAAACCTCATATTTTAAGAAAGAAGACATCGAGCAGAATTCAAAAATGTAAAAATATATAGGGTATCCCATTTAAAAAACGAAGTTACAATCAACTTCCTGTATAACCGGAAGTAGCAAAGAGACCAAAATATTTTCATTAAATAGTTCATACCTCAAAACCCATGTATTCCAATTTTCATGATTCTTTAACCTTTAGTTCTCGAGATATTTCTAATACGCCCTTTATCTGCCTCACGCTATATACATATATAGTACACTGTAGTACATAAAATAAAAAAGGTTAACGAATGAAAATATTTCATTTCCTCACAATTCTTTTAAGATTGATATTATTTTTTTAATAATAATTTTAGATTTATATTATATTAAAAATAATATAAATTATTTTTTCAAGTAGAATTACTTCTAAAAGTTTGTCACACTTATTTAAAATCAACCTGTATAAAAATTTCGAAGGCGTTAAAAAATTGAATTTTGCTCCAAAGATGGTGTTAAAAATAACAAGTTATAGGCATTAAAACAATTTACAAATTAAAAGAAAAAAGAAGTTTCTACGGTGATTAGAACTGAAGATATCGTCAAAAGACGAAATAATATGTTTCGATTTTTTTTGAGTTTATGTTCAGGTGTAGGGGTCCAAAAACTCTTTTGATCTTTTTAGGGATATATTTGAAGGAAAATAAGGCAGACCATAATTTTAAAATTGAATCACGAGTAAAAATAGTTAAAGAAAATACTGAAAAATGATTTTTTGTTATTATGACCATGATGCCCCACATATAAAGATCTGAAAAAAACATGGAGATAACTTGACACCCAATAAATAATATACTTTTTTTTTTTGGCATTTTGGTCGGCCCAATTTTTTTCAAACGAAATTTAAATGTTTCAAAACAAAAAAAAAAATTGAATTTTGCGCCAAAAATTTTGGAAAAAATTATTATGCTATAGGCAATAAAAAAATCCTATAACATGAAAGAAAAAGGAAGTTTTTACGATAATCAGAACCCAAGATATCACAAAAAAACCAAAAAACGTGTTTTAATTTTTTTGCGGGGTTATGGGTGGGGCTAGGGGTCTACAAAATCTTTTGGTGGAGTACTTTTTGATGTAAAATAGCAAGATATGTATTTTTTATTTTTGAATATCGCTGGGGACATTTTTCATTATACCGGCTAGACCCTGTTAGTATATAACTTATTTTAGCTCTAGATAAAAAAATGTGTTGTATAACATAAAAAACTGGACATAAACTTTGGTTGCGTTACGAGACAAATATATCTCGTATTAGATCGTAGTCTAAGGGTTGGCTGCGTCGACTTTATCGTAATGTACAGTGACAAATGAGACGGGACATATACAGGGTGTAACAAAAATTCAGGTCATAAATTAAATCACATATTCTAGGACCAAAAATAGATCGATTGAACCTAACTTACCCTAGTAAAAAATGTGCACATAAAAAAGTTAAAACACTTTGAAGTTACAAAATGAAAATCGATCTTTTCCAATATATCGAAAACTATTACAAATTTTTTATTGAAAATGGGATGTGGTATTCTTATGGTAAGGACTTCTCAAAAAAATAATAGTGAAATTTGTACAAACTTTATGGGGGTTTTGTTCCCTTAACCCCCCCCCCCCCCAAACTTTTGTGTACGTTCCAATTAAATTATTACTGCAGTACCATTAACTAAACACAATGTTTTTAAAACTTTTTTTGTCTCTTAGTATTTTTTTGATAAGGCAGTTTTTATCGAGATGCGGCTTCTTTTTTTTAATATGTTTACGTAAAAAATTTATGGGGGTTTTGTTCCCTTAAACACCCCAAATGTTTGTGTACGTTCCAATTAAATTGTTATTGTGGTACCATTAGCTAAGCACAATGTTTTTAACACTTTTTGCTTCTTAGTATTTTTTCGATAAACAATTTTTTATCGAAATATTAATATGTTGCAAAATATACCTAAAAAATGTAAATTTACAATAAATTTTCATATTATTACCAAGTCTCTATAATTTTACTCACCATGTAAAAATTTTTGATGGATTTTACAATATTATTGTTCAAAATATCTCGATAAAAACTGACTTATTGAAAAACTACAAAGAGAAAGAAAAGTTTTAAAAATATTTTGTTTAACTAATAGTACCACAATAATAATATAATTGGAACTTACACAAATATTGGGGGGGGGGGGGGGTTAAAAGATGTTCCTGCCATAAGAATGCCACATATCCATTTTCAATAAAAAATCTCCAATACTTTTCAGTATATTGGAAAAAATCGATTTTTATTTTGTAACTTCAAGGGGCTATTATTTTTTTATGTGCATATTTGTACTAAGGTAAGTTAGGTTTAATCGAACTATTTTTGGTCCCAGAATATGTAGTTTAATTTATGACCTGTAGTTTTATTACACCCTGTATAATAGATAATGCCTCGTAGCGCACTCAACGTAAGTTTATAAATATCTGTAAACGCAGCCAAGTCTAAACAGATTTTAATTTGTATCTACTATATTTCTTATTAAGAAATTTAGGTACGAATTCTGGAAAGCCAGGAATGAACTTGTGATAATCGAATTTTACCTCTGCTAATTTCAACCCTTAAAATGGGAAAAAACAACTTCCATCAAGAAATGGCAGAATCTTGAACGTTTTTTGTGGAAAATACTAAATTTATAACTTCTAGTAAATATAAACTCGACTACCTAATTAGAAGAGCTCCATCGGCATCAACGAAATATCCTGCTCACCAAGAAATTTGAAAGTAATTTAAAATCCACTTGAACGTAGTAGTCGGATCGCGGATTAACCCACTTTATTACATAAAAACTCACTACAAATTCCGCTTCTCGTTAAAATTTACAACTCGCGGAGACTTAGCACTTATATTTATTAAGTGACAGACTTTTATTAACGTACTCTACCGATTTCTCAATTCATACAGCGGCTCTGGCGAAGGGCCGATCTTTTTTATTATTTTAAATGAAAGTACATAACTTCAACAATATTCTCCGAAAATTTCGGATTGATCGGAGTAAAATTACCGGATATCATCATGTATACCTTCGACTCGCTTTGCAGCGGCTTCGCGCCAACGTGTTTGAGCGTAGTGAGAGACGTTCAACGGATGTTTCTCTTCTCATTTAAAAATAAATCTGAGGTTCAAAAACAGATTTCGGGGTGCATCACGATTTGATAGACGAACAAGACATTGAAGGGAAAAGTTGTCAAAACTTTAAACGTGTTTTTCGTAAAACTGCTTTTATAGTAAATAAATACATTAGTACAAAATCAATTGCACAAAATATTTCGAACTTTGTGCCAGTCAATGAAAGAATGCTGCTAATCCAAACAACAGCAATTCCAGTAAATTCTAACATTGTATAGGTATATATGTTACCGGCCAAACTAGTTTGGCCTAGGCCAAACTAGTTTGTTCTGAACGCGTTAGGATAAACTAGTTTAAAGCCTAGGCCAAACTAGTTTATCCTGATATTAAAACGGATAGTGCAGAACTCACTAATAGTACGGCCTAATATGAACATCATAGTATACCTACAAAGCCAAAATAAATACACTCCTGGCCAAAAAAACCGGGACACCTTAAAATGGGTCATTTTTGATGTGTCGAATCTCCTAAACCTGTTGTCCGATTTTAGTGATTTTTTTAGTATGTTATAGCTTTATTCTTTAAGAATCTCGATGTAGTAATATTGTTGCTAAACATGTAAATGTCATTATATACCGGGTGTAACAATAATACTGTGTTTTTTTCTCAAAGTTCGGAACGCCCTGTGGAATATTCTAGCATTTAAAAAATATTGAAATTACAACTCAATTGTAGCCTTAGGCTTTCTTAACGTTATGTTTTTTGACTCATTCACTTATGTTCGATAATAAAAAAGTTAAGTACTTTAACAATTAGCCATGTTCTTCATCAATACAGGGTGTTTCTAAGTAAGTGCGACAAACTTTAAGGGTTAATTCTACATGAAAAATAATGACAGTTTGCTTTATAAACATATGTCCACAAATGCTTCGTTTTAGAAATACGAAATGTTGAATTTTTTCTTACAAACTGACGATTTATTTATTGCTCTAAAACCGGTTGATGTATGCAAATCAAATTTGGTAGGTTTTAAGAGGTAGTTATTTTACATTTTCTGACATACAACTAAAAATTTTATATTCACCACTGCGGTGTATACAGGATATATGACCGGGTTAAATGACCGGTATGCACGCCAATGGTGAATATAAAATACATAATTGTACCTCAAAAAATGCGCAATAACTACCTCTTAAAACTCACCAAAAATTTCATTTGCATATCTCAACCAGTTTTAGAGCAATAAATAAATCGTCAGTGTGTAAGAAAAAATTCAACATCCCGTATCTCGGAAACGAAGAATTTGCAGACATATGTTCATAAATCAAACGTTCATTATTTTTTCATGCAGAATTACCCCTTAAAGTTTGTCGCGCTTATTTAGAAACACCCTGTATTGATGAAAAACATGGCTAGTTGTCAAAGTACCTAACTTTTTCATTATCCAACATAAGTGAATGAGTCACAAAGTAGAATGTTAAGAAAGGCTAAGGCTACAATTGAGTTTTAAATTTAATATTTTTTAAATGCTAGAATTTTTCACAGGGTGTTCCGAACTTTGAGGAAAAAACACAGTATTATTGTTACACCCGGTATATAATGACATTTACATGTTCAGCAACAATATTACTACACCGAGATTCTTAAAAAATAAGGCTATAACATACTAAAAAAATCACTAAAATCGGACAACAGGTTTCGGAGATTCGAGACATCAAAAATGACCCATTTTTAAGGTGTCCCGGTTTTTTGGCCAGGAGTGTAGATAAACTGACTAAAATACTCTGTAATTGGAAAATACTAAGGGCCGGTTGTTCGAACGCTAATCAACAATGATCACATTGATCACTATCAAATATTTAATTACTGTCACCAACTGTCAATGTCAACTTTGATTGTGTTGCTGAAAACATAATTGATTATAATTATGAGATTAGTTAATCAATTAACATGACAATTATTAATATAATTGATTAACTAATTTTATAATTGTAATCCATAATTATGTTCAGCAACCCAAACAAAGTTGACATTGACAGTTGGTGACAGTAATGAACTATTTGATAATGATCATTTTTGACGAGCGTTCGAACAACCGGCCCTTAGTCATTTTTATTAAAATGATAACGAATCGTCATTAAAACTAATGGACAATTGCAAATACAGTGGAACCTCGATTATCCGTCAGGGCACCGGACCAATGGTATGACGGATAATCGAAAAGACGGTTAACAGAATATTAACAAAACTTAATTGATCAAACGACTAAGTGACAGAATCAATGTTCGAATTTGAATCAAATTTAATCATGGTGACACACAGATATTGACTGTAATAATTATTGTGCTGTGCATTTTTATTTTCGGCTTGCGATTCTAAAAATAGAACTCTAAAAGCACGGTATCATTTTTATCACCTATTTAAATTGAAAAATCCAGAACCCTGAATAAGAACAAAAATTATTTACATAAAAAATGCGGTGGTGGCATAACTGCACGTGTACATTTCAACGAATTTCGTTTGGCTTATCGCAATGCTCAAACAAAATTAATTGATGACTAAATTTTTACTTATGTTGTCAATATAACTTATGTAGGTATGGACCCTGACGGTTAACAGAGGTGACGGTTAATAGAGAGACGGATAATCGAGGTTCCACTGTACAAACAATCATATTATAAAAAATAAGTGTTTTTTATAGAAGCAATAAGTACATCTCAATTATTATTAATTTTTTAAAGGAGTGTTTTAGTGACACTTGAATGGCGGAGTATAATTATTGCCCTTTTTGACTTGCATCTGTTTGTGCAACAGTTTTTCTTCCAGCTGCATTTGACAAAACCTTGTCTGATCCAACTGAATCTCTCGTAGCTGCAACTTTTAGCGATATTTTAGAGATAATTTATCTAACTTTTTGGGGTATTAATGTCTTTAAAAGGTTTTTAATTGTTTTCAGATCGGAATTCGACACTTGCCATCAAACTTTTTTAGAGGTAGTAGATAAAAACTAAAGCACTGAAATATCGTTAAGGGTTGCAGCTACGAAAGGTTCAGTTGGATTAGGACAAGATTTTGTCAAATGTAGCTGCAACAAAAACTGTTCCACAAACAGATGCAAGAGCAAGAAGGTAATGTTAATCCGCAATTCTAAGTGTCACCAAAACATTCCATGGAAAAATAAAAGATAATGATATAATTGAGGTATAATTATTATTGCTTTTATAAAAAACACTGATGATTTTTTATAATATGATTGTTAGTATTACCAATAATAGTCCATTAATTTTAACGATGAGTCATTATCTTTTACTAAAAATTATTATTTTCCACTTACAGAGTATTTTATCCAGTTTATTTATTTATTTTGATATTATAGGCGTAATATAAAAGGCGTACAAGTTTAGCCTGCAGTGTTCGTATTACTATCAGTTATTAATATCCATATAACCATTAATGTCCACGAAAAAGAACGTTTACATCATTTTTACATTCAAGTAGGTAACCATTCTCATAACAAATCCCTAAAAAAGAACTGCTTTATTAATGGGTGATTTATGTAAACGCAAAAGTAGCAAGAGGAATATCGGGAAACTATATAAACAATAATGCGAGCGGCAAAAATCCCTGTACATTTGCAGAAGAAAACGATTCGGTTAAAATCAACACTTTTTCTTCTGAACTACCTCCATGAAGAGTATCTACAGGGAAATCACCAAAAGCAGAATTTAAAGTACAATGGAAGATACTTAAAACAAAACACCAGACACCCGCCTACACATCAAAGCAAATTAAGACGTGGACCAAGTAATATCTCTATTGGTAGTAGTTCTCCCTCAAGGATTTACTGAACACTGCACATAAAGTGCTCTACAATCTGTCGAGGATTGTGCTTCATTTGTTAAAAGAACAATTAATTATACGTTTTGTACCCTTTTTGTGTAAACCAAAGTGTCAGAAATTTTCGCATCGTGCTCATGGTAGCCTAGAGCCCAGGGTTGCCACATCCCGCACCTCTACAGTCAGGATCTTCGTGGTAGTGACTTGGATGGACAATAGTGCACACAGGCATTTAAAAGACTTATAGCAACTAGTAAGTAATATTGTAACTCTAGGATTTTGTTTATGTTTATTTTCTGTCTAGTTATGATCTAGTTTTGTTTGATGGTTTATTTTGTATGTCTCTCTGATAATAAATTCTTAGTACCTCTGGATAGCTTTTCGAACTATTCAGCTATTCGTAAGAGTTCTTATATCTGTGTTTAGCAACTTATGTTATATACTATCAACTTCTCATTTTAGGGTAAGTATTTTTCATATTTGTCCTGTTGTGTAGATATTTTAATTATCAACAAACACATTTTTTTTACATTTTATTAACCCGCTTTATCCGATTGAATGGCTAAAGTAGAAGACAAAAATATTTTTTAAAGTTTTTGTATAAAAATGGTTCCCGAAAAATTTGGGCATGCCCTTTGCAAAATACGTTTCCTACCTCCATGCTGACAACTAATCAATAGGCCAAACTTGGCTACAAGTTGGGACTTGAACTCTAAAACGGACTGTGAGATTAATTAAATCTGTTGATACAATGCACCGCTATTTGGCAAAGGTCACAACAGCAACAGAGCTCGATCGAAACCAGTAATTGGATTTTCTATATAATTCACATTTCTCTGCGTATTACGACCAACTTCTGGAGCATTTCGTTATTCAACAACAAATAATTATGCTTTTCCAAGTCGAAGTCGTTTCAAATTGACGGCTATCTGGGATCGACTTGATTTGCTGTTCAAATTTAATTCGCCTTTTATATTATTATAAGGTAATTTATTATGTTTGATTTTTATTGAAAACCGAACATATATTTGAACAGTGAAAGAAAAATTCTGGATTGTGGTATATGAGAAACAGAAAATAATAATAAAAATATTAAACAAATGTTCATTGTCTTAGATTAAGTCCATGATTTGGTTATATTGGGTTGTACTTTACTTGTGGCTTTACAATCCTTAGTGGGTTGTAGCCACCTGGACAACATACCTCCATTCCTCTCTGACTTGAGCAATTGCCATCCAATTCTCCACGCCCATCGCCCATAGCTTTAAGCATAGCCACCTTTACTTTACAAGCCATGAAGAGAAAAAGGCAACGTTGCAATTGATGACGTCGGTAGTCTGACTTTCGGACTACCGCTTTCGAAACTACGATTTTAAAGTACAAATTCTGGTAAAATTTATAGTATTTTTTGAGTCGAACAAGAAAATATTATTAATTAGAAGTTTGTACAAAATAATATTAAAAGTAATTCCTTGTAAGTAACGTTTATTAAAAAAAAAAAAAACAATAAGAAGAATATAAACGGGATTCATTTTTTTCGAATCCTAAGAAAACTAATAAGTATTTTTCAAAAATTTAAACGCAGAGTGAAAGATTACGTTAGGACCGAGAGCCCAAAGTCCCTGAAAACTTCTATGTTTATTTTAATAAGTTACAGGGGTGAAAAACTAAGAAAATTTAGTGTGATTTTTAGTTTCAAATATGTCATTAAAAAAACTTTTTATTCATTCTAAGGGATTTTCGGCCCTCGGTAATAAAGTAATCTTTATTCTGCGTTTAAATTTTTCAAAAATACTTATTAGTTTTCTCAGAATTCGAAAAAAATTATTACATTTAAAATACAGACGTCAAAATCTTGCATTTTGTTCCTTTCCCCTTAAAGTTTGTCACACTTATTTAGAAACACCCTGAATTGATAAAGAACAAATCTAGTTGTTAAATTAATTAAAAAAACAGAATGTTAAGAAAACCGGAGTCTATAGTTGGGTTTTAATTTCAGTATTTTATAAATGCCCTGTACACCATAAAAATTTAACTGGTTAGCAACAATATTATTACAGCGGTATTGTTAAAGAATTAGGCTATAACATATTAAAAAAATCACTTAAATCTGCCAACAGGTTTAGGAAATATCAGACATTAAAAATGACAACATTTTTAGGTGGACGGATTTTAATATGCACGCAAGTTTACATAAAAATATATTATATTGAACTAAAATCATCTTAATAACATACCTTTTAATGTTCTTTATAATTTGGAGCACGAAATATTGTAAAATATTTCAGTTTCTCTGTAAATACAGTGAAAATTATTTAAAAACAAATGAGAACTGTCAGAATTAATCGGTCTACCAATAGATGTTGCCAAGTTTCAACTTCATGGCTTGTTAAGTAAAGGTGGCTATGCTTTAAGATCTCCTGCTATATTATCTCGCTACCAGAACCAGAGTCGAGGACGTCCACGTGGTCTTCTTCCAATTGAGACTTCTTATTTCCATACCAGCCTTACTATTCTTTCGTCAAAATGTCTTCTGTGTCTTGGCTATTGGCGTATTCTGGACTTCATTTCTTTTATTATGTTAGCATATGGCTATAGCTCTTCGAGTTCTTTATTAGTTCTTATTCTATAGTATCCTGCTGCTTTATCAAGCTTCTCCTTCTTCTTCTTCTTCTTTTTGTATAGACATGACCCTGTCTGTTTTTTCAATGTGCCTCTAGTAAGTTGCCGTTCCATCGTTTTCGTGGTCTTCCCACTGATCGTCTTCCTATTGGGGAACCGTCTCTCGCTGTCCTGACTATCCTATTTGTTGTCATTCGGCTTATGTGGAAATTCCATTCCATTCTTCTGGTTCTTACCAGTTACTAATGTTATACACCTTGCATCTCCGTCGTATATCTGTACTTCTAGCTCTGTCCCATAGAGTCTTACCATCGATTTTTCGAAGGGTTTTCATCTCCGCTGTTTCGAGCAATCTTTTTGTCCTCTCTGTGTCGGGTCGTGTTTCTGCCGCGTGTGTCATTGGTGTGATGACTGTTTTGTAAATTCTGCCTTTCATTTCTTTTTCGATATTTTTATTTCTCCATATTGTGTCATTCAGGCAACCTGCGGCTGTGTTTGCTCTATTTACTTGATCTTCCACTTCTGTTTCGAGCCTTCCGTGACTAGATAGTGTGATGCCTAGGTATTTAAACTCCATCACTTGTTCTATTATCTGACCTTCCAGTTCCAATGTACATTTTATTGAATCTGCTGTTATAACCATGCATTTTGTCTTTTGTGAGGAAATTAACATGTAAAATTTTCTGGCGATTATGTTGAATTGGTGCAGCATACGTTGTAAATCATCTTCACTTTGAGAGATTAGTATTGCATCGTCCGCATAGCAGATTATTATAAGTTGTTTTTCTCCCATTTGGTATCCTTTTTTAGTTCTTACTTTTTTTGTTATTTCGTTTTAACTTTTTTTTATTTTAGTTCTTACTTCATCAAGTATAGGCCCAAATACCTTCCTTAAGATTTTTTTTCCCAAACACATAGTCAATAAAAAATAAGCGAAGAACCGGCCAAGAAGCCTAACACATAAAGACTTACTTTCCTTTACCGCGTCCGGATATGCCATTCATATAATTTCGGCTCAGTATCGGGCTACGTCGGTTCCATCTTTGTTGGCAAGTCACAAATCTTCCGGAGTACACCGATGGGGACAGTTTTTGTTTGTAAGATGTTCCATGTTTAGTATTTCTCCACAGTTACAGTTCACATCATATTGGCCTATTTTCAACATTTTGTTATGTTTTGTTTTATTTTTCTGGAGCGACCCCCGTTCTGATCCTATTCATCAGTGGCCTCGTGTTTTTTACAATAGGGGAGGGTATACCTAACTGTAAAATATCTAGACAAATTTGCACTAGCAAAAAAAATCCGCCAAAAAATCTAATTTAAGGCCCCATTTTTTTTTGACCATTTTTTATTTACATTTTATAATATAAGTCACAATTTCACTGTCTAATTGTAAAAGTGTATTACCAAAGGTTGTGTCGTTTATTTGTTAACAATTCTATTTCTGTAAGTAGATATGCATATCAAAATAAATACAGATTTGAAGTTTTGCAGTCCATACAGGTTGAAGGTTCACATTTTTTAAGATACTCAACTAAATTTTTTTAATTCTAAAAGCGGCCTACTGCGAATCCAAAAACACGGTTTATTACCGATATTTTGCTTTGCAGTACACATATATCGGAAAAGGTTATTTGAACAAGTTGTTCCAAATATTATTCAAATCTCACATACCAAATTACATCACAAAATTCGCGCATTTAGTTTTTTCATTATTTGTAGTCAGGATCCTAAAATCTGCGTCAAGCGTTAAGCCATAATGCAGCTCTAAGGAGACCGGGTCTCCTTAAACCATCCTTAAACGCTGCTGGGCTGCGCGGAGCATTAGCAAGTGAGATTTTCCGGCCAGCAGCCTCCTCTGCGATTTTAGGATCCTGACTACAAATAATGAAAAAACTAAAAGTGCGAATTTTGTTATGAAATTTGGTATGTGGGGTTAGAACATTATTTGGAATAACTTGTTCAAATAACTTTTTCCGATATCTCTAACGCGAAGCAAAATAGCAAAGTAAACAAAACAGTGTAGCATGTATAAAAAATTCATGGGGAGGCTAAGCCTCCCTTGCCTTCTCTGACCAGCCACCACTGCTATTCATAGTTTATTCCGCGTTTTAAAGTCCACTCGACTGGTCGGTCCATTGAACCTGGGGAAGAGTGACCATCTCAGAAACATAATGTTGTCTACATTCTCTGGAGATAACTTCCGTAGAAGCATTTTTTATTAGATATATCTATAAATTTTTCAAAGTTTTGTAATTTTCGTTCAAGACGTAGCATGTCTGCATACTTTTTCCAATTAGCCTGTTTGAAATTAAATCTTCATCTAAAGGGATAGCTTGTGGTGTGGAAATTGGAAATATGTTTATACCAATTGTTCTATGCTGAGTTTTTGGTATGGGGCCATCTGCTACTTTCTTCGAGGTTATATAGTAATTGAAAAACAAATATTCGAGTTATATCCTCTTTTCCAAACTGTGCTCTGAAAAGATGATGGAAGTTTAGGATCAAGCGGATTAATATGATACCACTCGATTTAGTCTGCGTAGCTTAGAGAACACTGTGACTGTTAAAGTCTCCCAGTATACGCTGATTGGCTTGTGATTGGAGGTTAGGTGGGGGGTGAAAATGGATGAGAAAGGGCTGGTTTGGGGTTTAGTAATACACAGTGGCGGCTGGTCAGAGGAGGCAAGGGAGGCTTAGCCTCCCCATAAATTTTTTACACATGCTACACTGTTTTGTTTACTTTGCTATTTTGCTTTGCGTTAGAGATATCGGAAAAAGTTATTTGAACAAGTTGTTCCAAATAATGTTCTAACCCCACATACCAAATTTCATCACAAAATTCGCACTTTTAGTTTTTTCATTATTTTGTAGTCAGGATCCTAAAATGGAATATTATGGAATATCCTTTCTGCTGGCCGGAATATCTCACTTGCTAATGCTCCGCGCAGCCCAGCAGCTTTTAAGGCGCGTTTTCACGGGTCGATCTGGGTTGAACGATTTGGATCGTTCGACCATAATTCGATGTGTGCCGAAAGCAAAAAGGTTTACACGACAGTCGATGAATGTTGAATTAATTGTAGTACAAAATGGCGTCACGTGAAATTCTTAATGTAGGTGTGCAATTAATTTGTTATGCAATTCGAGAAGAAATCGCCAAATCAAACAAACAATCAAACAAAAGTCATTTTCAGACATTTTGGGTTTATTCACATGTTGTATAATTGCTTGCAATGCTGCTCGCCTCGCTTTGTGGATTCCATAATACATCATAGTTTTGATAAGCATCCAAAAATCTTGCCATGTCGCACTAAAAACAACAACTTCATACACGCTAGAAATACTCTACTCAGCTTTGGGCACGTTGTGTTTCTGTTCGAGGTGTTTACACATTCGATTCCAGTCGTTCGACATCGATTCGGCGACAATCGCCTATCAAAAGATTTACTTTCGATTTAATAATCGATCTAAATCGTTCAATCCAGATCGACCCGTGAAAATGCGTCACCGGTTTCCTTAGAGCTACATGATCGGCCAGCAGCCTCCTCTCCGATTTTAGGATCCTGACTACAAATAATGAAAAAACTAAAAGTGCGAATTTTGTGATGAAATTTGGTATGTGGGATTAGAATAATATTTGGAACAACTTGTTCAAATAACTTTTTCCGATATCTGTAATGCAAAGCAAAATATCGGTAATTTACCGTGTTTTTGGAATCGCAGTAGGCCGCTGTTAGAATTAAAAAAATTCAGTTGAGTATCTTAAAAAATTTGAACCTTCCATTTGTATGGACTGCAAAACTTCAAATCTGTATTTATTTTGATATGCATATCTACTTACAGAGATAGAGTATTGTTAACAAATAAACGACACAAACTTTGGTAATACACTTTTACAATTAAACTAACTATTTTTAACATGATATGATATTATGAAATTATGAATTATGATGATATTATAAAATGTAAATAAAAAACGGTCAAGAAAATGGGGCCTTAAATTAGATTTTTTTTTCGGATTTTTTTTTTGCTAGTGCAAATTGGTCTATATATTTTAGAGTTAGGTATAGCCTCCCCTATTGTAAAACTCACGAGCCGCCACTGGTAATACAAGAAGAAGAAGAGGGACCTTGAGAAACGTCATTATTTATAATTTTGGCCATCATTGCGTTTACTTTTTACGAAGGTTCTACTAATTTTCTCTCAACTTCTTCAAACTGTCTTTATGTAGTATTATTTCACTGTGTTTGACATACATACTGATTTTTGCATTTGGTAAACACAACACACAACAAAGTATTTTTTGTACAATTTTTTTGGTGTGTTTGTACATGCACGGCAATGATATTCGACTGTATACAACAATTAACCGATATTCATAGTTTTCTTGTTAATACAGATTTGATATTCTCCTCGTTATCACATTTTTCATACATTTTTAATGATCACAATTCGCACAAACAATGAGTTCAACATATTGTACTAAAATTTCCAGCCTGTCTGGCGCTCTTCTCGATAATTACAATTACAAATATTTAATTATCAAACAATTGAATACCGAACCCAGCGGAGCTACTCATTTTGATTTCATATCACATCTAGTCAAATATTCTATAATTGCGACATTCAATAAAAGCAATTTGTAACACATACAGTTATGGTTATCGTTCAATTAAAATTAAATTTTGAATAAGATTTTTTTAAAATAAGAAATATGTGCTGTTTCGGCAAGAAGTTTTCTGCTAAATTTCTAGGTGGTTTTCTTGGCAGCTTCATTCATTTTTTACCAAATATGCTTATCAGATAAACGCTACACTTGGTTTTTATAAATTATTAACAAGCCGTCGATTTCACTGGAATCTGGTAAGTTATGAGATCCCTAGGCTAGGAAATGCAAGAATCGAATCTGGGCCCACTTAACTAATAAAAACATAAGACATTTCTCCAATGCATGTTGCCTTGGCGCAGGGTTGGAAAAAACTCGGGTTTTTTTTTAAAAGCCCAACCCGACGGGTTTTTTGGGTTTTTTTGGGTTTTTTTTCGGGTTTTTTTGGGGATTTTCAGATTTTTATTTAGATTTGATATATAGTTTCTGCTCTATCAAAAGTTTTACAAAAATTATGAATTTTATTGCAAAAATAATAAAATAACAAAATATGCTTACAAAATAAAGCAACTTGACATAAATAAATACATTTGGCATCACTGGCCATCAGTGCATCAGCACCTGCACTACGTCATTTGCCTCCACGCCAACAGCCGGATAATGGGGAATCACCTGGGAATCACCGATATTTCTTCGGGGATTTATTTATATTATTTATTCAACCATTTCACCTTTTTGCAAATACTATGGATCCCAAATACATGGGAAGACGACTTACAGGGGAAGAAGAGGAAACAGTCGAACAATGGGTTGCATCGAATCTTTCTGATGAGTTTTTGGCAGTGATGTTATCATTCAAGATTAAGGATACAGATATGTTCCCCGCAACACTTTTCAAAGAAGAACTTGTCAAAAAATTCTCAACAAAGAAATGGTGGAAGCTGATATCAATAAAAAATAAAAAAACACATAAAATACCAGATGAATTTTGTATTTATATGTTATCTTTGTTCTCATGTCCAGCTTCATCTGCATCTATTGAGCGGATTTTTTCTTCATAATATGGATTAATATGGACTAAGCTTCGCAACAGATTAGGTGCCGATAGAGCTGCAAACTTGGTAAAAATATATAATCATTTAAGAACCCAGTCCTCGTCCTCGACCGAGTCTAACGAATAACGAATGGGAATTGGGAATGTGACAAAAATATCGATTCTGATTTTCCTGATAACTAATATGCTTTGCTGATGCTTTGTTTAACAAGAAACTTGTTTATTTTTTTATGTGTCTATATACCATGTTTAAAATAAGTGTTTTATTAGTTTAGTTTCAGTTTCTCTCATTTTGTATTCACCTACTACTTACTTCATGGTATTTATGCTAGTTTTTGTTTTTATTCAGAAATAAATATATGTATATGATGTTATCAATGATGTTCATTCAACTGAAAATATGCTATTTTTGAAAAAACCCCAAAAAACCCAATAATAGTGGGTTTTATCAATTGAAAAAACCCGAAAAAACCCACTGGGTTTTATAAAATGGGGAAATTCTATGCCAACCCTGCCTTGGCGAAATATCACCAAAACTAATAAAATACCAGTTAATAGGAAGTTAAACAAGGAGATACAATATCGTCGAAATTATTTACGTTAATACTCGAAGATATCTTCAAAAAACTCATTCTTGAACCATCTGAGGTTCACAAACGAGATATTTCTAATAGCAGAATATGTAGAAGATCTGCCTGAAATGATAAAAAATTAAAAAATTAAATTTCTAAAAATATAAGGTTCAAACTAAAAAAAACTGCGCTGTTAATATATCTACTCATATTATGTTCATATACAACCACCCCATTGAAAATTCAGTAAGTACATCTACATATGTTTATATCTAGGGCCTAGAGGCCCTAGGCCTAGGCCATACTATCTAATCGGGCAAAAGAAAACCAAAAAACAAAAATTGTAAGGATAGCATGGGCATGGATAATAAATATTTAAGTAATAGAACATATAAAAACTACAAAAACATAATGTATAAAGAGCAGAGGAAAACAGTGAAGAATGTAATATTTGAAGCAAAGCAACAATGCTGGAAAGATTTTTGGAGATACAGAGAAGGGTGCATATAAAGAAGATGAACGAAGAAGCAACCAAAAACAAATCTATAAAGTTATAAAAGGTCGAAGAGGCAATAAAATCAAATTGATAAAGAACGAGAATGGGGACCTATTACGGAAGAAGAGACAATAATGATATAAAGAATATTTCCAAAAATTTTTACCGGTGGAAACAAAAAACAATACAGATTCGCAAAAAGAAAAAAGTGATAATGAAAAATATGACATTACAGAAAACATTACATATGGGGAGTTAATAGGAGCAATAAAAAACTAATAATAAAAAGGCACCTGGACATGATAAAATTACGGCAGAAATGATGAAAAGTATGGCTGACCAAGAAAACAAAAACTACTGGAATTAGTTACTTAATGGATGAAATATTAAAAAAAATTGTATACGTTTCAATAGAACCAACACTAGGTGGATTATTCCAAATTGCTTTTGGAAGATGTACGTAGAATCATGTTTTTAGGTTCAATAAGATATAGTCCATTCAATAAGAACCGCTTGGATTGACATGAAATTTGGCATACGCATAGCTTACATGTCAAAGAAAAAAAGTGACATTGTGCCGATGTGTGCTTTTGCCCTGGGGGTGACTTTCACCCTCTCTTGGGGGTGAAAAAATATATGTCCAAAATAAGTCCGGAAATGGATAAACTGACTAATTTTAAGTAACTTTTGTTCTATAGGGCTTTTTCGCCAAGTCAACAATTTTCGAGTTATTTGCGAGTGAATATGTTCATTTTTCAACAAAATAACCACATTTTTAGACTGTTTTTCGCAAATAACTCAAAAAGTAAGTATTTTGTCGAAAAAAACGTTCTTAGCAAAAATATAGCCTATAAAAAAGTAAAAAAAATGGTGTACGTGTTAGGTATCTGGATCTCGTAGAACCAGAGTTATGGCCAATGAAAAGTAGATTCATATTCACCAAATTTCAAATAGAATATTTCGACGTGAAATATCCAAAAAATTAAGCACTTTTTGGGGAAAACCCATTATAACTATTTTAAAGTGTTTAAAAAAGCTTTATTTCGGTTTTCACAAAAAGTTTCTAGCAATAATTTAAGCAATTTACGCTCAAAATAAAGTTGGTCTCTTTTGCTTTTGCAAAAAAAAAAATCGGGAAAACCACCCCCTAATTAGCAACTTAAATGAAATTAATCGTTACCGCTCCACAAATCATTTTACTTATGTTGTGTTTATATGATCTGTAAGTTTCATCGGTTCAAAGTGCTTATTTTTGAAAAAAATTGGTTTCGAAGTAAAATTTTTAAAAATTTAAATTTTGAAAAATATGTTTTTTTTCAAAATAACTTAAAAATTGTTAGAAATACCAAAAATCCCGAAAAACAAAAAAAAAGTCAGATTTGCTTTTCTGAATATCATGTATTTTTTGTTTTTCTGTTAGACAAAAATTGATTAAGATTTGGTGTTTCTAAATTTGCATACATTCGTGATCAGTGACTCGTTCAACCCCTTTTAACTACAGCCCTTACAATAATAAGGACTTTGAACCGATGAAACTTACAGATCATATAAACAACATATACACGAGTCAAGAAACTTGTGAAGTCGTAACGATTAAGTTCATTTAAGATACTAATTAGGGGGTGATTTTCTCGATTTTTTTACCAAAACCAAAAGGGACTAAATTTATTTTGAGCGTAACTTGTTTAATTTTGATGCTAGAAATTTTTTTTATGAAACAAAAATGAAGCGTTTTTTAAACACTTTAAATAAGTTGTAATAAGTTTTCCCCGAAATGTGCTTCATTTCTGGTTATTTCACGTTAAAGTATTCCATTTGAAATTTGACGAATATGAACCTATTTTTCATTAGCTATAACTCTGCTTCTACTAGGTGTAGAGACGTGATATATACACCATTTTTTTAAATTTTTTACAGGCTATATATTTGCTAAGAATGTTTTTTCCACAAAATACTTACTATTTGAGTTATTTGCGAAAAACCGTCTAAAAGCGTGGTTATTTTGTTGAAAAAATGAACTATTCACTGCCAAATAACTCGAAAAGTATTGACTTAGTGAAAAAACTCTATAGAACAAAAGTTACTTAAAATTAGCCAGTTTATCCATTTCCTGACTTTCTTTGGACGAATATTTTTTCACCCCCAAGAGGGGGTGAAAACCACCCCCAGGGCAAAAGCACATATCGGCACAATATCACTTTTTTTCTTTGACTTGTTAGCTAGGTGTATGCCAAATTTCATGCAAATCCAAGCGGTTCTTTAAAATTCAGAGGTTTTGCAATATTTTACCGTTAAAGAACGGACTAATAATCAACAAAAGGTTATCGAAAGGACAAAAGACATACCTAGCTTTTCTAGTTATGTAAACAACATTTGATAAAATGCTAAGGTCAAATGTATAGAAAGGCCTGAAAAGGAGATACACCAGATAAAATTATAAGAGTTATTCAGTTTGTTATTCAAAAACACCAAAAATTGCATAATAAGTAAACATATAATTTTAATATGAACATAAGTTCATATTTTTCAGGGAGTTACTCAATGTCGCCTAAGTATGTCGCCTCAATTTCCCCTGAAGTGTATCAGCTCTTTCATTGCCGTATATGTAGGTAGGTATTCCCCGGTGAAGTCTGTTGAGTTCCTCTAGGCATTCCCACACTAGCCGAGAGTCCACCTTAGGGCTTATGCCTCCATGGCTGCTTAGCTATCTGTGCATATATTGATCCGTTTCAGTTGGAAAGCCTCATATCTAGTTTCTCTTGCACACTGCAAGATTACAAAAATGTCTGCCTAAAATATAGGTGTACATATATTCTCCTAGCAACCCAGCAACACTTGTAACACCATCTGTCCATCGTATAGGTGGTCTACCTCTACTTGTTCTATCTGCTCGTGATCTCCACACTGTAACCCTTTGGGTCCACCTCCTGTCCTTCATTCTGGCTACATGACCCGCCTTATTCCACTTCAGCTATGCTATTCGTTATATGACATCTGTGACGCCGGTCCTTCTTCTAATTTCCTCGTTTCTAACCCTGTCTCTGAGAGTCAGGAGATATTCTCCTAGTGGAATAGAAATATTGAAATTTCTACCACTAACAAATATTCCTGCGTCCGGCCCTTCTGCAGTTTTAGACCCGTCTGTCTCCCAGGTATAACCCAGCAGTTTTAGTTGAGAGTTTCCTCTGTCCTATTCCTCTCGTGAGCTGATGTTCATTTGGAAAAGTACTTTAGTTAGCACTATATCTGGCTAGAAATCATCATCCGTTCGGTATCCCCAATTTCATTTATGATGTCACTGTGTCCTCTCTCCTGTCCCTGTCTAATCAGTACGTTACCCAGGTTTTCTCGAATTCTATGATATCCCATCCTGGCCTCCCCAATTATATTTTAAGGAAGGAGATCCAGTATATAGGGTCTCCATAGCTACCGTTGGTGTGCCCCTGGTGTGTACGTTTGATGATGGCAAAATTCATCAACATTTCTACGTTATTCTATTTAAGAGTCCAGTTTCTTGCTTCATATAATAGAACTTTCAGAATGTCTGCATGGATGTAGTCGTAGTGTCTCTATGAAATAATTCCAGATCCCGCAAAAATATTTAATTATTTTTCAAATTATAAAGAAGATATTTATTTAAAAAGATTGTTTAAAAATGGTCATAGTAGAAACGTAATTCGGCCATAATGCGCAAAAAAGTGGCGGTATCAATGTTTGGTATAAATGTTTAAGAAATTCGAGTAGTCCCTTTAAAGATAAGCGCTTGCCGGTATTTTAACATCGCATTAATCATTGTTAATCAGTCATTTTAGAACTTACAGTAAACACTTGCATATTAGTACAGTTAAATTTTATTAGACGATAAATATTGAGCAAGAGAAATTTAACTTTTTTCTACTTTTAAGAAAAAAAAAAGCAAGTTCGTTAGCGGAACCGAATTCAAAATTGTTCTGCACATCATATTTGAAACATTATCAATCTGGTAAAAATATCTCATTTTTGTTGGTAAAAAAATATATTAATTTGTCTGGACTAAATGACGGTCCTGTTCATATCCGAGAAGATTTGGTCTTTACTCAGTGTTGCCAAACTGAATTTTGTTATTTTCAGTTTAAAATTTCTAGCCGAATTCTGAATTACACGTCACAAGTCACAATATAATAACGCCAACCACAAATTTAATACTTTTACGGTCACATCACAACTATAAAACACATGTTATTAATACAATCGTACACATGCTATAAACACTTTTTATTATCATTTTACACTGGATAATATCCGGCGCGATTGAAATAAAAGATCCGAATCTTCCAAATAAATAAATCATAAACTTTATGACCGAACTCGGTTTATCATCGGAATTTGATCTTCAGTATAAATAAATAAAATTTGATTTAATCCCCCCAGAGAAATTAAACCGATGCAATTAAATAAACGTCGGGACGGTGTATTAAGACGTTAATCAGGGAGTACAGTCGAACCCGCTTATTAGAATCCCTGTTATAGGAATATCCCGGTTTATGGAATATAAATTCGAGTTCCCGAAACGTTTCCATTTACTCCTTAATAAATTTATCCTTTTATTGGAATAGGTTCTAATTAGATAATACCGCTTATTAGCATATTTTGCAGGTCAACGACTATTTTTTTTTTACAATTTTACTAAAAATTTAAATTATGTTTGGTTATTATGGTCAGTCGTCAAGGATTATGGATTAGATATTATTAGGGTAATAAATATTTATTACTTTGTTACGAGTACCAATTCGATTTTTAGCCGACAAATGCATGGGTCATAAAGTAATTTTTATTTGTCTACACAAAGGCACTGTTGCCTGCTATAAAATTGTTAGAAGCAGTTTATTTAGAATTCACCCAGAGAGGCTTATGGCTTTGTTAAATTCAATTCATCCATTTCTTGCCGCCAATAAAAGTTCCATTCAACCAATGGATTAAGGATGACCGCACGGATTAACAACAAAAAGCTATAATTACCGATAATTTCTCAAGAAAAAATAAGTAATTTTGTTATATGCATTTTAATAAGAAAATATTTACATATCTACATATTGCATACATTTTATATTAATTACCTACTGCTACTGTATTCATTCACATATATAATATAATGTAATTTGGTATTTAACACATACATAGATAAGTAGTAGTTACACTACTGTATTATTGACGTAAAAAGACCTAAAACCATTTACATATACTGATTATGTAGGTGTACATATATGATATACATATTGGCATAGTATGTAAAACTACACATTGGCATAGTATGTAAATAATATTATTACGTATATTCGGTACACTTATTTCGACTAGCCACCAATGATCGGTTATTAGAATATCCCGGTTATAAGAATATTTTTGCCTGGTACAAAGGCTATTCCAATAAGCGGGTTCGACTGTATTTACAAAGTAAACTCCGACACAAACGTAAAATCCGCCTGCGGTAGAACAAAAGTAAAATCTCTTTATTGGATTAGCGCAGCGGCAACAATTAAATCTAGGTCTTTGGTTTACGATACAAATATTTATGGTGTCGGTATTTGTGGGTAAACATATGTCATCTACTAACTGGTAAACTAGATTTATGGTATATTTTGCAATATACTACGTGGTTATAAGATACTATCTTTGTTTTTATAAGAATTGGTGTAAGCTTCAGAGCGACAAAAAAAATATCGAATACATGTAATATGTTTGTTGTTTCGTTTTTTATCGAGCAAAATGACTTTATGGTTATTCACAAGGGTTATTAGACCAATGATAACCTATGGGTCGGTGACGTGGTGGACAAAGACGCAGCAAGAAGGAGCAATAAGGCTGCTAGGTAATACACAAAAGCTGGCATGCCTATGTATTATGGGGGCCATAAAAACAACTCCTACAGCAGCGTTGGAAGTCCTGCTGAATCTACCACACTTCATATCTTTATATAGGGCGAAGCCAGATCAGTGATGCATAGGTTAATACATAGTCAGCTCATAGTAAACTAAGTGCATGGTACTGACAAGAGAAAGCTAATCGAAAAGCTAAAAGTAGATATTGTGATGAGGCAACCTAACGATGCAACAGCTACGAGATATAGCTGACAATAAGTTCACAGTTAGTATACCAGACAAAGAAGACTGGAATGAAGGTGTACTCATACAAGCTGCTGCCACCTGGTACACTTCTTCTTCTTCTTCTACGGCACTACAGCCCAAATTGAGCCTTGGCCTCCTTTATTTTTTGCCTCCACCCTTGCTTGTCTGTGGCTACTCTTCTCCATACACGGACTCCTAAAAGGGCTTGTGCGTCGCTGTTGACTGTGTCTTCCCAGCGCTTTCTTGGATTTCCAACCGGTCTCTTTCCCTGCATTCTAGCATTCAGTGCTCTTTTTGGTAGCCTATCCTCTCCCATTTTTATCACATGTCCAGCCGATTGCAATCTTTGTATTCTAATAAAGTTTGACAGGTGTGCTTCCTTATAAATTTGATAAAGTTCGTTGTTGTATCGACTTCTGAAGATTCCATTTTCCCTCACAGGTCCTAGTATTCTCCTCAGTACTTTCCTTTCGAATGTGTCGAGTTTGTTTTTGGATGTTTCTTTCAGGACCCAGGCTTCACTGCCATAGTATGTTATTGGTCGAATTAAAGTTTTATAGATTCTCATCTTTGTATTTTGGTGGACACTTTTAGACCGAAATATATGGGAGAGGGCAAAATAAGCTGTTTGCCTGCGTTATTCTCTTCCGTATTTCTCCATCTTCTGATCCGTCGGCATATATTTCTACTCCCAGGTATGTAAACTTTCCAACCGTTTCAATCTCACCTTCATGTATAATGTTTTGTGGAAGTATATTTCTTCTCGTCTGAGTCATTATTTTTGTTTTTCTGTGTTAATTTCCAGACCTAGCATTTTTGTTTGTGTTTTTAACTCTGCCTATGTTTCCTGTGCTCCTGGCCACCTGGTACACTGATGGCACAAAATCTCAAAAATATCGGAAGGTGTGGGAGTCGGCATAGTAGAGACAAATCAAGAGATACATTTCCCGGTAAGTCTATCTAAGGATGTCACAGTTTTCCAGGCGGAAATAACGACAGTTTATCGTGTTCTGCGTGGAAGAAATCGAAAGGCAGGAAAGAACGTTCCGCTCTGTTGCCATCTTCACAGATAGTCAAGCAGCGCTCTTAATAAACTAGGAGACCGTAGCAAGGTCACAGTAACCTGGGTACCTGGTCAAGAGGGTCCTAAGGGCAATGAAAAAGCAGATGAAATGGCCAAACAAGACTCATCAATGCCATTGGTTGGATCGTCACCCTTCTGTGGCGTTGCAAAGGCAATTACAAGAACAGCTACAATAGGGTGGGTAGGTCAAAAATCTTTGGGATGGTGGAGAAATTTACCAGGACAAAGACAGGCGAAACAGTTCATTACAGAACATTCGCCAAAATTTGAAGCAGACCTAATAAGCAAAGACAGGAAAACAGTCAGAACCATAGTAGGTCTGCTAACCGGCCACTGTAAGCTGAATAGGCACTTGAAACTGATGAGATTGTCAGATGATGACCTGTGAAGATTCTATCACCTGAAAGAAAAAACAGCAGAGCACATTCTGTGTCAGCGTGACATTCTGGCAAATGTGCGGTTTTTTGCATTAGGAGAAGAAAATCCACCGGCAAATAGCTATATAGAAGGTTCAGTTTCGAAGCTATTAGACCTTTTAAAGGCTAAAAAATGTAATCTAGGATTAAAGGAGCACAATAGATCTGAAAAGGCCTCAGTGAAATAGGCCAAAAGACCACGTCTTTAAATCTATCTATCTATCCCCGAGAGAAATTAAACCGATGTAATTAAATAAACGTCGGGACGGTGTATTAAGACGTTAATCAGGGAGTATGTACAAAGTAAACTCCGACACAAATGTAAAATCTGCCTGCGGTAGAACAAAAGTGAAATCTCTTTATTGGATTACCGCAGTGGCAACAATTAAATCTAGGTCTTTGGTTTACGATATTTATGGTGTCGGTAAACTTATATGTCATCTACTGGTAAACCAGATTCATGGTATATTTTGCAATATAACTACTACGTGGTACTAAGATGCTATGTGTGTTTTTATTAGTATGGCTGAAAAAACTTCGGGGCTGAAAAAATGTAGCGACTTTATTTAATATGTTATATGTTTGTTAGAATTAACGTCAAAATTATTTTAAGAAAAAACTTCTTTTGAAAATGGATTAGAAAAAGAAAATGTCTGATACCCATATCAATTTAGGTTTAAAAATAAGCGTCCTATAATATACCAACTACACTCAGGTGTAAAAAATCGATCCACTTAAAAATTTGGTCATTTTTTATGTCTCGAATTTCCTAAACCTGTTATCCGATTAAGTGATTTGTTTACCACGTTATAGCCTTTTTCATTAACAATATCGCTGTAATAATATTGTTGCTAGACAGGTAAACTGTCATTGTATACCGGGTGTATGAATCAAACTGTGTTTGTTTCTCAAAATTCGCATCACCGTGTGGACTATTCTAGCATTTATAGAATACTGAAATTAAAACCCAACTATAACCTTAGGTTTTCTTAACATTATGTTTCTAGATTCATTCGCTTATATTGGATAATAAAAAAGTTAGATATTTTAACAACTGGCCATGTTCGTCATCAATACAGGGTGTTTCTAAATAAGTGCGACAAACTTTAAGGGGTAATTTTACATGAGAAAATACTGACAGTTTGCTTTATAGTCATATGTCCGCAAACGCTTCGTTTCCGAGATACGGGATGTTCAATTTTTGAAGTTATACTTCTTTACGCGCGATATGAGGGGGAATTTTTATATGTTACAACCTATGTTCCGGGCACATGCGCATTATAACTTTGTTCTGATTGGATGTTCAAATGACATGTCAAAAATTATCCAATATGACAGCTGTAGCACAGCTGTGGTGTCGACGGTTGACGGTTTGGTTATGTAATGTATGGTTGTTGCGTGTTAAAATTTGTGGGAAGAGAAACAACAAAGGTTAGTTAATAGTTACACTGCCTTTTTGAAGTTATACTTCTTTAGGCGCGATTTCATTGAGGGTGAAATTTTAGTAATCTGCGCACACAGGCAGTATGGAGTTCGTTACTAAATGTTTTAATTTATGTATTTATCAGTCCAGAAATGGTGTGGAAAGAATATATTAGTGTTTTTAAATATATTTTTCTACAAACGTGTTGAAAATGCAATTTATAGCACTCCATAGGAGCGTTAAAAATGCTACTTTAAAGCACCGATGCTTTAAAAAATTTAAGGCACTGCAGTTAAAAGTGAATTGTCAAATTGTGAAACGTCAAAATATTTATATTTCATTTAGTAACATTAATAGATATTAATAATACCTATTTACTAATGTTTCTTCTAAAATTTAGAAATATATTAATTTTATAATACATTTAAGTATGTAGTAATTTTCTTTACAATTTTTACTTACCAATTTGTTTTGTTTATACCTAATACCGCCGTTGTCTAGCAAGTGTCTGCGTAGATTAGCGGTATGTGTATGTAGCTACGGACCCGTTAGTACTTGGTTCAATTCCCACATAAGGAATTTTTTTTTTCTTTATTATGAATGGTTATTGACATCTTAGACTATTATTATATTTACTTATAAATGATTAAAAATAATTAAAAATAATTAAAATAATTAATCGGGATGTTGCCCAACTATTTACCGGGTTGCAAATTTATAATAATTGCCTATTTCAAAATGCACTTTTGAAATGAATTTTTCTTATGCACAAATGCAATTTCAGATTTCTTATTCATTACAATAGTTCACAAAATTTCCTGACATTCTCACGAATCCAACGCACCAAACTACATTAAAATCCGTCTTACTGCGCCAAAAATCGAGAGTAAGGCCTTTTTTTGTGCTTCAATGCCTCGACTAATTCGGCCAGAGATCGAGAGGTCGTGAGTTCGAATCCACTGCAATCCTATACTTTTTTTTATTTTTTTGAAAGCGGTAAGCACAAAATTAGTTTGGTGTTTAAAAACAATTAAAACAAACTGTTTATTAAAGTATATTTATTTTTAAGAAATCGTAAAATAGAAGTATAACTTCTTACGTGCGTACAAAGTACACACACATTATTTTTTTTTTACAAACTGACGATTTATTTGTTGCTTTAAAACCAGTTGAGATATGTAAATCAAATTTGGTGGTCAAAAGTCTTTTTTGGTCTTTAGTCGTAACCCACATTCAGATGAAGAGCTTCAATTAAATGAAGTCCAAAAAGGAAAAATTCACAAATTTACATTATTTGGGAACTGTCATAATAAACGGACCAACTAAATTCAGACATAGAAAGAAAACGCTAAAATAGCAATGACTAAAACAACTTTTATGAAAATGAAGACATTTCTTTGCAATAATCATCTCAATTTAGAACTAAGACAAGAAATGATTAAGGTTTAAGTGCTATATTTGGTTTGTACTTTTGTATTGTACAGAAGTGTGGGCACTAAAAGCCTCAAACATGAACAAGCATTATATATGTATATTCACTTTGCAATTTCTATAAATTGTTGCAATATATCGATTTTGTTTTTTTTTCTTTACTTTATTAACTTATATTTTGTATTTATGTATATTTTTTTTTATATTGACGATTTATCAAATTTCAGAAAATTGTATTTGTTATTGTTATTGTTAGATGTTATTTATTTATTTTTTTCTGACTTTAATTAAGCTTTGTCCATAAAATTTGTATTTTCAGTGACAATAAAGCATATTTCTATTCTATTCTATTCTATTAAAGTATTGGGAAAGTGGATTCGTGGATGGATGCTGAAGATACCTTGGACAGCAAGAAAAACTAATGAAGAAGTACTAAGGAGGGTCAACAAAGACAGAGAACTGCTGGCTGAGGACCGTTAAACACAGGAAAATGTAGTATATGGGATATATAGTGAGAGGAAATGGATACAGAATACTACAACTGATCCTTCAAGGTAAAATACAGGGCCGGAGAAGTGTATGAAGAAAGAGTTTCTTAATAACAATAATTATTCCATGTTGTATAAGATTGAGAAGCATTTGCAATGGTGATCGCCAACGTAGGATTCTAATAATAAGGCACAATGCACGTTAAGAAGAAGCCAAAACTTTCGATAAAGTAATGAAAGATTAGTTAAGAAAATTATAAGAATTGCATAATATTTGAAAACATATATTTACTCAAATTATTATATTCAAAATATTTTTCAGTTTTTACCGTTTTGTTAATTGATATACACTATCAATTGACTACAAACTATTGTGTAAAATTACTAAATAGACACCTGTTTATTACTTTAAACTCACCTTTCCTTGGTATCCATTTCTGTTTTAACAAAAACGTTTTTTAATAATGGCACTAAATTGCTTAAGATATTATACACAAACTGCTCTGCATTTAAAAATGAACAAAAGTCGTTCTTTTCCTCCTAAAATATTTCATTGTTAAGCTCCAAATCAGGCAAATCTTGAAATTTATGACCATCCTCCTCCCGTGATTTATACTTCGCCTCATTGTCCTCTGACATCTTTATAAACACATCACCAAATAAATGATTTAACGATGGTAAAGTAACTTTATGATCTTCTTTACCGTGAAATATGGCCGTGCGCATTTTGATTTCTAAAAGTATGTTGTTATTCTGTTCTGACCTTCTTTTGGAAAAATAAATTGCTATAGGGCGTTACACCGTAACGCCATTAGGCAATATTGTGATTTAGGATCGATGATAATGATTAATGGTTCGTCTTCTTAATTTCTAGAGTTCAAAAGTAAAACAGAATTAATATAAAAATTAAGGACAATGACTCTTTTAATTTATTATGAAGATTAGCTTTTGGTAATTCTTAAACTATTAGTTTTTTTTTAATAAATATTATGTTTATATGGGACTAAGCCACAACAATTATTGGGTGCAATGAAAATTTCATTTTTGTTTAACGTTGTTTCGATTTCCACTTCGTAAATCGTTCTCAAAAAAGATCGCTTTAAAAATTATTAGACAAATGAAAAAATAGTTATTTATGTACCAAGTCAGTAAAGTTTATCGAACGAGTCTTATATTTTATGAGCAGAGCGAGCGTTAGCGAGCGAGGCGAATAACAGACGAGTTCGATAAAGAGTCTTTACTGACGTGGTGCATACAAAAGTTTATCGCCAATCATAAAAAACATTAACACTTACTTAATTACATCCTAATGAAAAAAAGAGTGTGTGTACTTGTTAGGCACGTAAGACGTTATACTTCTATTATAATTTCAACGAAATAAATATATTTTAAACAGTTTCATCGTATTTTTATTTAAATAATAAACCAATTTTAACACTTAAAAATAAAATACCAACATTTAAAAATACCGTTAATTGTTTATGAAGTGTAGCCTTCCGTAGCGCAGTTGCTTTTCCCTTGATGAATAGTAGAAAATCTAAATAAACATACCTATATTTGCTAACAAATTCTCATTACTATCTGTCACCGTCCTATATATAGTATGTCCCTGTAAGTTGTATCCATATGGAAAACTTTTTTATTATTAATTTTACGAAAAAAAGTTATTCTTTATAAAAAGCTCTGCATGGTCCAAAACCTAAGATTTAACCATCAAATATCAAATTTTTTGAATATTATACGAGGTATGTCAAAAAGTTTGAATTTCACTCAAGAGTAAAGTAGCTTTATTTTTCACAATATTGAAAATTGCTATTATGAAAAGTTGTTTGGAATTAAAAACTGTATTCTAGTATGCAATTACATCCTTCTAATTGAAAATTTTTTTTTGAAAAATTATGGATACCTAACATTATTTTCAGTTATTTTAATTCAGATAACTCTTTTACTAGTAATTTTACGAAAAAAAGTGATTCTTAATAAAAAGTTCTGCATGGTCTAAAATCTAAAATACAACCATCTTATGTCAAATTTTATCAATTTTATACGAGGTATGTCAAAAAATATGAATTTCGCTCAAGAGTAAAATACCTTTATTTTTCACAATATCGAAAATTGTTATTATGAAAAGTTATTTAGAATTAAAAACTATGTTTCAGTATGTAATTACCTCTTTCTAATTGAAATATTCCGAACTGTAAAGGTACTTTACTTTTGATCTAAATTTATCTTTTTTGACATACCTCGTATAAAATTGATAAAATTTGATATAAGATGGTTGTATTTTAAGTTTTAGACCATCCAGAACTTTTTATTAAGAATCACTTTTTTTCGTAAAATTAATAATAAAAGAGTTATCAGAATTGAAATAACTGAAAAAATAATGATAGTTATCCATAATTTTTCAAAAAAAATTTTTTTTCAATTAGAATGATGTAATTGCATATTAGAATATAGTTTTTAATTCCAAACAACTTTTCATAATAGCAATTTCCAATATTACGAAAAATAAAGCTACTTGAGTGAAATTCAAACTTTTTGACATACCTCGTATAATATTCAAAAAATTTGATATTTGATGGTTAAATCTTAGGTTTTGGACCATGCAGAGCTTTTTATAAAGAATAACTTTTTTTCGTAAAATTAATAATAAAAAAGTTTTCCATATGGATACAACTTACAGGGACATACTGTATAATCGAATTAACAAAAACATCATTTCATAATATATTTGCATTAATACAAAACTTAAAAGATTTAAGAATTTTATTAATTTTAGACGAAATAAAAATTTCGTATGACAGTAATGACTATGACAGAATGCTTTTGCATGATGGCCGATTTCGATGTTTAATCGATAGTTGTTCAAGTAATCAATATTGAATAAGTACCTAATTACTAAATTTGTAAAGTTTTGATTTATGTTTTATGAATATAATTGCAAAATACTACAGAATTTCACTTTCTGACATAAAAATTAATAATAACGTAAATTTTGTACAGTATTTTTAATAATTAAAGTAAATAAATTTTAAGTTCACTCAAATAAATAATCGATTACTGCCATGACCTCTTACATTCAATCTCAGTTAATTTGATTAATCACGGCAGGTAAAGTAAAATTCTTCTTTCAGTACAATAAAGTGTTACATTACTGCCGCAAATGGCGTCAAATAAGTACAATAATGAATGACTTTAGTGACGGTTGGCGATAAATAATATTACCTGCTAGCAAGGGCAACGCAACTTTAATTATAGACAAAAGCCAATATCAGGAGAAAATTCAAGAATTGGTCTCACAAGTGGAACTTACATCAAACTAAAAAGGACCCAACCAAATCACTGTAAAATAAATACTTACCTATATTAAACTCTGCACAAATTTAATCACACAAGAACATTAAAACGACACTACAGCAGGCATAACACTTATAGGGAGTTCCAAAAATTCAAAAAGAAAATGTACCTGTCAGACGTCAGACCAATTTGCAGCAGTATGGGTTCTCCTTGCAGCAGATTGTCAAAGTTCCTGCTAGATATAATACAGCCTCTAGCACTAAAAACATCTTTTATAAAAAACTCACAGCAATTTTTGCAAAACTTAGCAGAAATACATTACAATTCCAACTATATGCTAGTCAGTTTTTATATCATCCGTCTTTTTAACATTGTACCATTGGCCATTGGAGAAATCTTAAAAGAATATAAAAAAAAAGAGAAGCAAACTAAACAGGCATGATAAATTGACAACAAAAACCAAACTTAATGTCTCAGCTATCATGAAACTAACACTTTGCATATGTAACACTTATCATCCTTTTATATTCATGTAGGATTTCGAAAAAAACATTGTACATAAGCAAGACTAACAACCACAGTATGATGGAGATTTATGTTGTTCTGAAGCTAATTCCTTGTGGCATTTTTATAATCAACTATTTTCAATGGGAAATAAGCCACAATTTTACCAAAAAAATTATTTATTATTTATGTGTATTATTTTGTATTTTGACAACGACACCCGACTTGGGCGTCGAAACGTTAATAAAATCATTTTTTTGGTAAAATTGTGGCTTATTTCCCCTTGAAAATAGGAGATTTGTGTAGATGATGTGTTGTTCTCTATTTGGCCTCACGGACCAAAAACATTGAATGAATTTCTGATGGACATCAACAATAAAGAAGAATCAATCAAATTCACCACGGAACAAGAAAACAATAATTCATTTGGTTTTTTGGACGTGCTAATAACAAAATAGGACACAGACACTATTTTGCGCTAAGGTTTTCATCTCATTCCAAGACTTTTCTTGGCCTATTATCTCGTCCATGATTGATCTTGTCCAACTTTGTGCTACGCGACCACTTTTTTTTCTCCTTTTTCTTTTTCCTTGAGGATTCCACTCTAGTCTTTGTAATACTAAACTATGGCAACACAAAGTTGTCATAAAACTGCCGTAAAATGTAAAGACAACAATTCAATTTATTTCCCAGTGATGGAAAAGGTTCATACCTGACCTAAGGGCATAACTCCTTATTAATTATATCCATCCTATGGAATTTCAAACAAATATGCACTTGTAAAATAACTACATACCATTTAAAGGGTTCTTACCCTGGTATTTCTTTGGTGGCTCAGCTAGCATTCAACCTATTTATTTTAACACTGATGATGATTTTGTAAGAACATCGAAAACGTTCTCTTGTGATCTAGCCCTTAAAGGGATTTGAATAAAAGTTTTTATATTTTTTACAAAAGATTTTTTCAATAAATTTTTTATGATTGATGGTATACAGCCAGCTACGGGAAAATTCTATCTTTTAATTTTCATTGTGGATTTTACTAATAAATAAAATTTTAAATATAATGAAACCAAGGACATACCTAACTGTTTCCATTTTCCCACGTAAAATAAAAGACAAATAATTTAGACAATTGACTAATACGTTATCTTGTCTACTTACGTTGTACAAAAACTCTTAGCCCTTTCTTTTCTTTTTCACTATCCACTGCTTAATTATGTTCGACATCAAAGTCGGCGGGATATAATAACTAGCAATTGTTACACCGCCAGAAGCGATAATTCGAGAAACGTCTTTATTGATTTTACCAACAAATTTTGTTCATTAGTTTTTATAGAATTTGTTTTAAGGTTAGAGAAACTGAATGGCTGCTGAGCCGGAATCGTAACGAGTGGCATTTTTTTCGGCCGATCGATAATAATTTAATTAAAGAGGATAATGAGAAAACACTAATAACTAATAAGGATACTAATGGTCGTACACCCGTTTTAGGAAAGTTGTCGTAAGTTTAATATCTGATGTCGTGATTGATTTGGGCAGAAAAAAAAGAGAAAGGGAATACGAAGAGTGTATATTACATATGTTAGGATCAATAGATAGTAAATTAATGAAAAAAATATAGTTTCTCGTCTTATTTTTACGCCCAGTTTTTTAAATCTAATTAACTATATTATTTATGTGACTAGCGATTGTTTGATATGTTTCTAGCAGAAGTACATCAAACATAAAAGTACATACAGCTGAAATACCAATACCCGACGTAGGAAGGACCATGCCATTAAAAACTTAAAAATAAAGTGCACGCTAGCGCTGTTGATAAAGCCTGAAATGGTGGAAACAGCTGTCTAGTGATTGTGCATCCCTCTGAATCAAAAACAAGCAAAACCATCTTTTACTTTTCTATCTTTATTACTCAGATTTGAGTACTAGAAAGTTCCTCTTCTGTCCTTTTCCTAGACGAATGAAAACGGAATGTGATTGCAAGGAATTCTCTAAAAGTAGAGAAGAACAATCGATAATTGATTACATGTTAGTAGAAAAAATAACAAGAAAAACGTAATAGACACAAAAGTTAGAATGGGTCCAGAATTAGGGAGTGCCCACTATTTAGTAATAATGAAAATAAAACAAAATATGTCAGATAATAACAACACTCACAAAATGCAAGAAAAGAAGAAAGAATATGAAACTATTAGGTCATATAAGTTGAGGAATACAGAGAATTCTGAGAAGTACCAGATGATCATAAATCAAAAACTAGAAAATACTAAAGAAAATAGAGAGGGTCAAAACGCTGAACAATTATGGAACTACTTCAAAGAGATAATACTAAATACAGCGACAGAAGTATGCGGAACAAGTAAAAAGAGCAATAAAAGAAAGCAAACTGCATGGTAGAATGAAGAAATAAAACAACAAGTTAAAAGAAAGAAAAATGCTTGGAAAATATAATTACAAAACAAAACACCAGAAAAATATGACGAATATAAAACACACAGGAGACTAGTAAAATAACTGGTTACAAAGGCAAAGAAGGACAAATGGACAGAATTTGGAGAAAATATGGAAAAAACAGTAAAGAGAACCAAAAACTGTTCTATGGAGTATTAAAATCAATGAGAAAAGAAAACAATCAAGAAATAAAAAACATAAAGAATAAAACTGGCGAAATTCTTACAAAAGAAAATGAAATAATGAACAGATGGAGAGAATATTTCCCAGAGATGCTACAAACTCACTGCTATCAAGAAGAAAACCATGTAGAGAACCAAAGAATGGAAGTACACAATGTAGACCCTATAGCCATAAACGAACTTCAAGAAGCTATTGCAGAAATGAAAAACGGAAAAGCACCAGGGTATGACACAATAGCCAGTGAAATGATAAAAAAAATGGGGCAAAATGCAACAGAGCTATTATTAAAAATATTTAATGCAGTTTGGAGGGAAGAACAGATACCGATGGACTGGCAGAAGGCACAGATAGTGCCAATTTATAAAAAGGGCGATAGAACAGATTGCAACAATTACAGAGGAATAACAGTGTTAAGTACAGCCATGAAAATATACGGAAAAATACTGAACAAAAAAATAATCGGAAAAATTGACAGCACACTAGAGGAATCACAAAGCGGTTTCATAGTTTCTCAAAGCAAATAATAGAAACATATCAGCAACAGGAGAAAAAAATGTATATGGCTTACATAGATCTTGAAAAGGCTTTTGACACGGTCCAAGGCAAACATTATGGGAAATATTAGAGAAGAGAGGCATAAGTAACAAAATGATAAGGGTAATTAAGAACAGTTACAACAACAATGTGAATTATATCATCAGCCAAAACAGAACATCAAAACCATTTACTACGAACGAGGGACTGAGACAAAGAGGAGGATTAAGTCCAACACTATTTATAATTTACATGGATGAGACAATTAAAGAATGTAAAGTAAAAGTGAAAAAAATGAATGTGGGTTAAAGAAATTTAAGAAGAGTAGACATTTCAGACGGAACATTCGCCGATGACGTCGTCATATTGGCCGAAAATGAGAAACAACTACAAAGAAATATAGAAATATGGAATGAAACACTAAAAAAATATGGAATGACACTTAATAAAAATAAAACAAAAGTTATGGTCATGGGGAAAAAGAAGAAGAAGAAGAAAAGATAAACATAAAAGTAGAAGAAGTAAATATAGAACAAGCACGAACATTCCAATACTTAGGAGTAGAATTAGAAGACAACGGAAGACAGGAAACAGAAATTAATAACAGAATTCAAAAAACAATGAACGTATACCATGCAATGAGCAATAAATTCATAAATGAAAAAGAAATAACACGAAAAACAAAAATTAATGTGTTCAAGTCAATATATAGACCTGTATTAACCTTTGGTTGCGAGACATGGGTACTAACAGAACGACAAAAGTGTAAAAAACAGGCAGTAGAAATGAAATACCTTAGACGAGTTCGAGGAGTTACCAAAAGAGATAGACTACGAAACACTCAAATAAGAGAAGATTTGGAAATCAAGTCAACGTTAGAATTTATAGAGAAGGCAACTCAGTGGTGGGGTCATCTTCAGAGAATGGATCAGACAAAACCGGTGAAAGAAATTTGGCAGGCAAAAACGCAAAGAAGAAAGAAGAAAGGTAGACCACGACAAACATGGGATAGAACACTAGGCAAAATAATCGAGAAAAGGGGAACAACGTGGATAGAAGCAAGGACGCTGGCTAGAAATAAGAAGGAGTTGGTCAAATTTGTACATAATATAAATGTATATTAGCAGTTATTAGTTAAGTAGCAGTTATTAGTAAGATTAAGTTGTTTTTGTATTGTATTATAATGTAACATAATGTAATGTATTGTCGCCTTACACCACTATGTGGTAAAAAGGTTTTTTTGAAAATATATGTATATAATATTGAAACAACTAACAACACGTATACAAAGATACCTACAACTATATTAACAATCATACGATCCATAGTGATGTATGGCAGCGAAATGTGGACGATAACAAAGGCAAACGAAGAGAGACAACGTGTTTGGGAAAGAAAAATCCTAGGGAAGATCACTGGGCCTATGTTTGATGAAGCAGAACAATATGGATAAGATAAGAACTAACAAAGAGCTCGAGACCTATACCCACACGCCAACATAATAAAAGAAATAAAGTAAAGAAGATTCCAATAGACAGGACACGTCCGAAGACATTCTGACGAAAGAACCGTAAGGCTGGTATGGGAAGAAGTCCCAACTGGAAGGAGACCACGTGGATGCCCTCGACTCCGATGGCGAGATAGTAAAGCAATAGCAGGAGAAGGGTTGTAACGCTACGGTTTAATTAAAAGACTAGCGATGTGAACCTTCCCCAAATACTTACTGTTAATATTACCACTTTTAGGGAAGATGGCGCACTGCGACCTATACAGGGTGATTGATTAGTAGGGTAAAGCTCAATAGCTCCGCTATAGTAATAGATAGCAATAAAAGTTAATAACAAAAATTTTAGCCACCTTTGAGCTTCACATTACAAAATTAGTTAGAATGTTACAGGGTGTTCGATAACACAGTGGCAGACCTACTTATGTTTTTTTAAATGTAACACCCTATATTTTATTTTATATTCGAAATCGTGTTAACTTCTCCATCACAAAAATATAAAGGTTTGTAATGTTATACAGGGTATTTACAAAGTTATAACCAATTTTGTATGAAAATCGTAACAAGTTCAACTCCCTGTATAAATAAAAATAAGCACAACAGCAATGGTTTATTAATGCCATATTTTTTTATTTATTGTCAAAATTTTTAAGAATTATTGATATTGCTAATTTTCTTTATATCAAATACAGGGTGAGTCAAAACGCAAGTACATTATTTTCTCAGTAATGTTAAATGTAACACCCTATATTTTATATCATTATTGAAAAGTAACATTAACGTACTTGAATTTTTATATACCATTCCCTATGCCCAAATTTATTAGTTTTCGCGATATTTTCATTTTTCAGAGCAAATTATTTTAGGTGTTTAAATTTATCTGAATTTTAAGTAAGCCATGACGTAATTGACAATTGAAGATTACCGATTATCATTCCGGTAATCAATGTAACACTGTAGCAAATAAAGAAATAAAATAATTTATTAGTAATACATTTTACAAACAAAAACACAACCACTACATGCAACATTTTTGAAACAATTAAAAACTATCTTTTTATGTAAATGCAACAAATAAACAAAGAAAATTAGTAATACATTTTACAAAAAAAAACATAAACACAAAATACAATATTTTGTGAAGACAATTAAACACTACTTTTGTATGTAAATGTAACAATGTAACAAATAAAGAACGAACATAATTTATCAGTAATATATTTTGCAAAAAAACATCTTTGAAAAAATTAGAAGCTACTTTTAATAAAATATTTTGAATATTTAATTACGTAAGGTGTTCAAAATTATCTCCTAACACATTTATGTACGCCTAAAAACGATCATTGAATGATCTACTTACTCTACGGAGCATTTGTAAATTAACACATCGAAATACACTTTGTATTCTATTTTTCATCTCATCTCATTATTAACGTAACCCCAAAAAAATCAGTCCAGTTTATTAAATTCTGGTGATTTGGGTGGCCACGCTACTGGTCCAATGAAAAATGAAAATATCTCGAAAACTAATAAATTTAGACATAGGGAATGTTATCTAAAAATTAAAGTACGGTAATGGTACTTTTCAATAGTGATATAAAATACAGGGTGTTCTATTTAAAACTATTTAAAATAATGTACTTGCGTTTTGACTCACCCTGTATTTGATATAAAGAAAATTAGCAATATCGACCATTCTTGAAAATTTTGACGATACGTTAAAAAATATGGCATTAATAAACCATTGTTGTTTTGCTTATTTTTATTTATACAGGGAGTTGAACTTGTTACGATTTTCATATAAAATTGGTTATAACTTTGTAAATACCCTATAAAATACCCTATTTGTGATGGAGTAGTTAACATGATTTCGAATTTAAAATAAAATATAGGGTGTTCCATTTAAAAAAACATAAGTTTGGTCTGCCACTGTGTTATCGAACACCCTGTAACATTCCAACTAATTTTGTAATGTGAAGCTCAAAGGTGGCTAAAATTTTTGTCATTAACTTTTATTGCTATCTATTACTATAGCGGAGCTATTGAGCTTTACCCTACTAATTAATCACCCTGTATAAGCTCTAATATGTTCAGTTTTTCTTCTCTGGTGGTTTTTTTATTGATTAAGTGATTAGGTTGAATACATCTAGTGACTTTATGTAATGGAAATCTCCTTCTTGGCTATGATATTCATTCATTAAGCATTACAATCTCTAGGGATTAGAGCCATGGCGTTCAAAATCCTATTCTTGGGTGAGGTGAATTACTCCTCTGTCATTTATTGTTGCTTGCTGTGTGTCTTTGTTGCTGTCGTGACCCTTTTCCATGTCTTCTTGTCCTTACACTGAACTTTCCAGTCTCTCACATTAATTGCTCTTATGTCTTCTTCTGCATCATCCAGGCATCTTCTTCTACGTCTCCCTCTACACATGAGCCATAGTGGTGTCCAGTTAGTTATGCTTCTCAACATATCTGATTGTGGGTGTCTCTGTATATGTCCTATCCATTCTAAGCGAAGAGGTTTTATGTATCTGACTATATTTTCTCTCTTCAATTCTTCTTCAATTTCGGTATTAGTTTTCATTCTTATTTCTCCCTCTCTTGTTATATTGTGGCCTAGTATTGTTCTCATTATACTTGTTTCAAATTTTAGAAGGCTATCTTCCTCTTTCTTGTTAATCGTCGTTGTTTCCATCCCATATGTAACAATAGGTCTTATTAAGGTCTTATATAGGTTCATCTTTGTTCTTTTACTTGAGTCTTGCTTCTGATCAGATTTCTATTCATTCCATAATATGTTTTTTTGCCTTTTAAAATTCTTTCCTCTGTTCTCTCTTTTTCGGTTTTCCCTATGGTTACTCCTAAGTAGCTAAAGGTGAATACAGTTTCAAATTTACGGTTCTGTGTTATTAGATATTTCTGAGTTGTGTCGTCCTTCCCTATCATCATGTGTTTTGTTTTGTGCTGGTTTATCTCTAGCTCTATTCTCTTAGCTCCTTATCTATCACCTGTTGCTCTCCTATACATACATATAATTGAAGTATATTTATTATTATTAATTTTGATTATCATCAGTGATTCCCACAAATATTTCATTCCTGTGATTCATCAAAGTATTTCAATTACAGTCTTCTGAATAGAAGCCCCAAATAATTACAAAGCTAAAAAATATCGCAACATGGTACTTTTTTATTGGCATGGACTTTATGTCAATCTTAGTGTTATGTGTAGTGTGTGTGTTGAGTAAGCGTCTTGTTACTTTGCAAAGTCGACGTCATTGTCTTTTGCAACGAGACGCTAATTGTATCCGAACGTCTGCGGTCCCTCCGGTGAATACCGATCCCACAAGGACAGAAACTATCTTCATTTATTAATTTATAATAAACGAAAAATTCCTGGCCCTGGTGAGATTAGAACTCACGACCATTCGGACCTTTCGATCCAAAGGTAGGCGCTCTTACCACTGAGCCACAGAGGGGGTTAACATGGTACGTTACATAATATGTTAATGAAACTCCAACAGACAGTTAAAAGGAAATTAGACACCACCATTGTGGTACATAGAATCGATTCTTTCAAAGTGTCTCGATTTGAATCGGCATTGTAATTCAATTACAGTCCCTACTAAATAGATCTCGAGTCTTTTCAATTCTTACAGAAACATCTGAACAAGTGACAATGAAAAAACGAAAAATGTGCAACGCGTCCTTACTATCCAGAATAGAAAATAACTGTACCGAATATAAGACGTGAAAGCTTTACTAAGAAGATAGAGACCTATTGTATCGACATTTTAAGTTCCCACAAATGTTATGACTTGTTCCTTTTTAACAAATGCCACCGTGAAACTTGAGTGACATTCGCAAAATGCGACCCGAACTTTCAATAGTTTGGTATTTATTTTATACCTAGGGTTTCTATTGGATACTTTGTTCTATTTGATCGTGATTTATTGGGTATGTTATGGTACTTCTTGGGCGATGAACTGCAGGTGTCTTTAGGTGTCTTTAAAACGTGACATACGGCCATACGGGACAAAATAGTTTCAAATACATATTTTAAAATATATTTTTATAAAGTATAAGTATTTACACTCAGTAGATTAAATAGCTATCTTTTTTTATTTAAAAGAACTTTGCAATATATAGGGTGAGGCAGATAACTGGCCTATTAGAAATATCTCGAGAACTAAAGGTAACAGAATCATGAAAATTGGAATAAAGGGGTTTTGAGGGATGATCTGTTAAATGAAAATATTTTCATCTCTTTGCAACTTCCGGTTATACCGGAAGTTGCTTATAACTTGGTTTTTTTAAATGGGACACCCTGTATATTTTTACATTTTTGGATTCTCCTCAATATCTTCTTTCTTAAAATATGAGATTTTGTAATATTATACAGGGTATTTTAAAAGATATTTACGTTTTTTTATTAATTTCGTAGCAAAATTCACACCCTGTAGAATTGTAATAGTTTGACATTAAAAACTCTGCTTACGTGATCAATACGAATTGATACGAATCAAGTGATTTTTAATATAGCATATTATTGTTAAGAACCATTAGTATATCTAATTTTGAAATATTAGTATACAGGGTTGGTCGAAACTCGGAATGAATATTTTCTGAGTTTTCTTAAATAGAACACCCTGTATTTTAGTATTGTAATGAAATGATATTTCATAGTACTTTTTTATTTTATAAGTATTCCCTATACCTAACTGCTTTAATTTGTGAGTTATTGGTGATTCAAGCTAAACAATAATTGCAACAAAAAATATGTAAAATTTTATTAGGTTGGCCATGAAAATATTCAATCACAAACAATTTTTCAGAAATAAATACATATTAATCCAGACCGATCCTTAAAATTACCAATAATGGTTTAGCTATCAAAATAGCTACGTAGTTAAGATTGTTGGTGCGACTAACAATTAAGCACAAATTAAAGCAGTTAGGTATAGGGAATGCTTAAGAAATAAAAAGGTACCATAAAATATCATTTCATTACAATACTAAAATACAGGGTGTTCCATTTAAGAAAACTCAGAAAATACTCATTCCGAGTTTCGACCAACTCTGTATACTAAAATTAAAAATTTAGCTATACCTACTAATGATTCTTAAAAATAGTAGACTACATTAAAAATCATTTGAACGTAAGTAGAGTTTTAGTTGTCAAACTACTACAATTCTACAGGGTGTGAATATTGCTACGAAATTAATAAACAAACGTAATTATCTTTTAAAATACCCTGTGTAACATTACAAATCCTCATATTTTAAGAAAGAAGACATCGAAGAGAATCCAAAAATGTAAAAATATACAGGGTGTCCCATTTAAAAAAACGAAGTTATAAGCAGGTATAACCGGAAGTTGCAAAGAGGTGAAAATATTTTCATTTAATAGATCATCCTTCAAAACCCCTGCATTCCAATTTTCATGATTCTGTTGCTTTTTGTTCTCGAGATATTTCTAATAGGCCAGTTATCTACCTCACCCTGTATTGAGTATCCACAAAAAAAGTAATGACATTGACTAAATACAAGAAGGATTTTACTTGCTGGTAAAATAAAAGCACAATAATGATTATAAAGTTATATAGGAAGTGGATATAGGTGCCTACATGTTATAACTACTAAGTAACTAATTAATTTACAAGTTTACTCTAAATGGTATCCAAATCCAGTGGTTTGAATTTCTTTCTTCTTCTTCTTCTTCTTCTTCATGCTTCCTTAATAGGCTGTAGCCTGTTCCATCTTCGGATGCCTCCTGATCAGATATCCAGGTTGTCACTCCATCTCTTCCCTGGCCTTCCTATACTCCTTCGGCCGTTTGGTGATCTATCTCGTGCTATCTTTACTAGTCTTCCTTCTCCCATTCTGCTTATATGGCTATACCATTCTTTTTTCTTTTCAGTGTCCAGTCATTTATATTCTCTATATTACAGCTTTGTCTGAGGTCTGTGCTCCGTTGTCTATCCCATAATGATTTTCCTGTGATATCTCAGTATTTTTGTCCTTGTGGTGTCAGGTCTTGTAGTGTAAGTCATAATTGGCCTAACTAATGTCCTGTAGATCTTGGCCTTTGTTTCTGTCCGTGTAGATGTGTTGAGCCAGATAGTGTGTTTAAGACAAGACATCCTGCTATTCTGTTGTCTCTGTTTACTTGTTGGGCAACTTCCGCTTCTGTGTCTCCATAGCTGTGCATTAGCACTCCCAGGTAGCTGATACTTCTTTCTTGCTGGATTATTTTGCTGTCCACTTCCAGCTTGCACCTTATTGGATATTTAGAGATTACCACCATACTTTTTGTTTTATTTGGTGATACCTACATATTATCATGTTGAACTTTCTTGCTGTTATATTAAATTGATATAAAAGCCACTGAAGGTCATCTTCACTCTCTGCAATAAGTATGGCATCATCTGCAAAGCATACTATAGAGATAATTTTTTTACCCATTCTGTATATCATAGGTCATACATAGGTCATTCTAGTTCCAACTACTTTGGATCTGAAGTAAGTAACCACATGTTTCAATTTTTTTTAACTTTTTAACAGTCAAAATTTCAACTTTGCTTTTTATACCGTGGTTTACTTCTTTTAGGTTTTTAACCTGATGATGGACTGATTAATCCGAAAACGTTTGTTTTGTACTAGTGATGTACCCACTTTAAGTCCAACTTGGATTTTTTAGAAAATTTTAATAAAATATAATTATACCACCTACCTACAAGAGAAGATTTTTACTTCCTTAGTAATTTTCTAACAAATATCTTTGAAAACTATAAACGTAGAAGGAAATATTACATTATTAGCGAGGGCCGAAAGTCCCTTAGAATATACAAAAAGTTTATTTTGAATGAAATACCTATTTGAAATTAAAAATCACACTCAATTTTTTCTTTTGTTTTTTTCACCCCTGTAACTTATTAAAATAAACATTATAGATGTTCTCAGGGACTTTCGGCCCTCGGTAATAATGTAATCATTCATTCTCCGTTTAAATTTTTCAAAAATCTTTATTAGTTTTCTCAGGATTCGAAAAAATGAATGCATTTAAATAGCATTGGACCAAGATTTTGCGTCTACCCCCTTAATAACAAATTATCATTTGTAAAATTCTACCATTCTACATTGGGGGGTTATTTGCTTTCTATATGCATGTTTTTTTGGATTCGCCGATCGCCTAACAAAATGGCTTCCGAAAAAAAACTGTCAGCAGGAAAATTTACACTTTTATTTGCTTTTATTTGTATTATTATCTTCTTTTATTAAAATTATTTATTTTAATAAAAAGAATTATGTGCCGGAGTAGCTCAGGCGGTAGGATGTCTGACTTTCATTCAGGTAGGCCGGACTTCGAATCCCACATTTTTAAAATAGTCTATAGGCCCCAGGTCGACTCAACCTGTATAAAATGAGTACCTTGCGTAAAACCACATACGGTTGAAGCGTAGCACTGACCCTGTTACCATCCTTGTGTACCGTAGGTGCTATATATAGCAGACTACCCTGCTCAGGGGCGTAACAGAGGCCCCCGCAGCGTGAAGCTTGCGGGGGGGCTCCAATCGAGCAAGGGCCCCATCTTGTCGTCTGATATTATGTAAAAATCTGTTATAGGTACCTATATGATTTTACTTTGTGTGTTTAAATTTAAAAACGTAAATTTCTAAATGTGCGTATTCGGCAAGTGAATCAATTCATATCTAGAAACTTAATCCTTTCCGGTGTCACGAACTTTTATGGGTGACGACAATAAACTATAATGCTTTGTACGTGACTATTGAAAGATTTTAGAATTGAAATTTGCCTAATTTTAGAACCCTATTTCTATATCTATAAATGGGTTTACTCTTTCATGTTTACCTACGTTTAGTATTTCGATACAATTATCCAGAGGCGTAACAGAGGCCCCCGCAGCATGAAGCTTACGGGAGGCCCCAATATGTCAAGAGCCCCATCTTGTTGTCTAATATATGTTAAAATGTGTTGTTGAAGTTATATTTCTTTATTCGCGATTGAGAGTAAAATTTCATAATACTGCACTCAAGCGCACACAGACAGTATGGCGTTTAGTTGCTGAATCTTTCAAGTTATGTATAAATATATCAGTGCAAGAAAAGGTGTGAAAAGAATATATTAGTGTTTTTAGTAAATGTATTATTTATTATAATTTTTGTGTCTTTGGATTTGTCTTCCTCGGGAATAAGATATTTTATAATAATAGTAGGTATATTTAAAGTATTTTTGTATTAAATTTGTCAGTATGTATGAGAAATCTTGTAACCTGTCAAAGCAAAAGGGATATAGCTCAGTGGTAGAACGTGTGACCGGAGATCAAGAGGTCCGGGGTTCAAATCCTGGACGATTCATATTTTTTTTATATTTTTGGTATCGTTTTAATAAAAAAAATTTTTAAAGTGGTAGGTAAAGAAAGTTAGTTTAATATTTAAATAAAATACAAATAAGCTGTTAAGTATATTAATTTCGTTGAAATCGTAATAATAGAAGTATAACTTCTTACATGCGTACAAAGTACACATACATTCTTTTTATATTATTTGGATACATACATTTTTAAGCAGTGCAGTATTGAAAATGAAGTTGTTCATCCGAATTAATAAAATTGTAGATATATTCGCAGATAGTAGATAGTGCATGAAGAAAGTTGTTCATCTCTTAGAATAATACTAATGTAATCATTTAGTAATTTTTGTTCTATTTTATTCTATACCAATAAAGATGAAAAATGTCAGTCGTCATAAATAATGCATGAAGACACCAACAGCTCAGTAAATGACAGTTTTGGAGTGAAATTATCAGCGTCACAACGGACGTATTTGCTTGACAATTTGGATTTAGGTACTAGTTACACTCCACTTCAAAGTTGAATTTATGCCTTTGGTTGCTTTTACTTCGGGGGTGACACCCCTCCTTGGGGTGAACAACATAAATTTAAAATAAGTCCGGAAACATATAAATTGACTAATTATAAGCAACTTTTGTTCTATAGAGTTTCTTTATCTATGTTAATACTTTTCGAGTAATTTTCGAGTGAAAATGTTTATTTTTTAACAAAAAATCAACGTTTTCAGAAGGTTTTTTCGCAAATAACTCAAAAATAAGTATTTATCGAATTAAATATTAGATATCGAAAAAATATTTGTAGCAAAAATGTAGCTTATAAGCTACAAAAAATGATGTACTTATTCACGAAATCTATCGACACAGTAAAAGCACAGTTAAAAGTCATGAAAAATTATTCTTATTCGTCCAATTCCAAATCGAATATTTCAACTTGAAATAACCAAAAAATTAAGCAACTTTTGGGAAAAACTCATTAAAACTTTTTTTAAATGTTTAAAAAAAAAGCCTTATTTTTTTTTTATAAGTTTCTATCACCAAAACTATACTAGTTACGCTCAAAATAAAGTTGGCCCCCTTTTTGGTAAAAAAAATCGTGAAAATCTGCCCCTATTTCGCACCCCAAATAAAATGTATCATTAGCGCTTTACCATTTATTTTAAATATTTATTGTGTATAATATAAACAACCATAATTATGATCTGTAAGTTTGACCCGTTCGAAGTTCTTATTTTTGAAAAAATTTGGTTTCATAGTAAAAGAACGTTTTTTTTTATTTTGGAAAAATGCTTTTTTTTCAAAATAACTTAAAAAGTGTTAGTGATACGAAAAATCTCAAAGAGTAAAGAAATCTAGTTCTTGCTTTTATAAATATTTTGGCTTTATTTTGTTTTTCTGTAAGACAAAAATTGGCTAAGATTAGGCTGTTTAAAATTTGCACATACTAGTGATTAGTGACTCGTTCAAGCCCTTTCAACTAGAACCCTTTTAAAAATGAGCACTTTGAACCGGTGAAACTTACAGGTCATATAAAAAATTTAAGTAAGTAATTTGTAAGGCGATAATGATTAGTTTCATTTGGGGTGCTAAATAGGGGGAGGTATTCACAATTTTTTTACCAAAAAATGGGATTAACTGTATTTTGAGCTTAACTGGCTTAGTTTTGATGCTAGAAATAAAGCTTCTTTTAAACACTTTAAAAAGTTCTAATGAGTTTCCCCGAAAATTATTACACTTTTTGGTTATTTCACGTTGAAATATTCGATTTGGAATTTGACGAATAAGAAAAACTTTTCATGAGCTACAACTTTTCTTTTACTGAGTCGATAGACTTCATTTTTGTTTCATTTTCTATAAGCTAGATTCATTTTTGCTAACAATATTCTTTTCGACGAATACTTACTCTTTGAACTATTTGCGAAAAATCGCCTAAAACGTGGTTTTTTTGTTGAAAAATAAACATTTTTACTCATAAATAACTCGAAAAGTCTTGAGTTGACCAATTCGGTTGGTGAGACTGAAAATTACACTGTATCGCCATATTTTACGTTGATTTACTGGGCTTTAACACATATGGGTATTTGTTACACATGTCGCATTTAGTAATTTTTTAAAGGGGGCCCCATTTCCAATTCTGCGGGGGGGGCCGACGGAGTTTGTTACGCCACTGACCCTGCTATAATCTTAAAGTCGCGTCAGCGGTATAAAACGGGAAACTATTATTGTAAAAAAAAACTACAAAAACGCAAAATAATTTATTTAAAAAAATTATTTAAGAGCATACAGTAGAGCATCATCAATATAACTTCGGGAGATAGTATCATACCTTTTTTCGTAAGTTCTGCGAAACTTTGGCAACAGTGGTCATTTTTAACATTATCTAAGATCAATATTTTGACAATTACTCATAGTCGAGCTAAATGGAAGTAAGTAATAGAAAACAATTTTGTTATTAGTAAATAAATATTTATAAAAATAAACCAAAATGGGTGAAAATTTTATGTTAACATAGAGGTATTTGCACGAAATAATAATAATAATTAATCATATAGTTGTGAAGCGAAACAAGAGCCGTCTTATTTTATTTAGTTCATAGAGCGCCAAAGGCACTCTAACTTTATATACTCGCATTCAAATTCGAAATATTTTTATGTAAAATATACTTACCTACCTACATATAACAAACTCACAATTAACAATAATCTATTTTTTTCAAATAGGCCAACTTCGTTCTATTACACAAAAATATAATAAATTAACTATAAATAAACACTACTTTCCTATGAAACAACAATAACGAATTCTTAAAATAATTCACTACTGCACTAAATAGATATCGATAAAGATAACAGAACAGATAAGAGAGAATTTGACGCAGGTTAGTTAAAATGACAGTGACAATTTCTCTATGTTGCCTAATTAGTTATTAGGTATAATATGTTCGATGTCTTGTTAGAAATGAAAAATTTTATAAGTCCAAAATGATACAAAAGATAGGCATGGGATAAAAAAGTTTATTTGAAGAAAGTGTATTTTTTTATTCTTCTTAATGGCGGTACACGCTCGTTTTTTAATATTGTACTTAATTACAGAGTAATTTCCACATACTAATATATTTCTCAAATTGGGCTCTGTACCGCCATTCTTTATTATATTACGAATATGTGCCGAATATCTTGACAAAATATTCAAAATTACAGCCGCAATCTTGGACCGCGTTTGTTGCTACCTGTTGATCGCTACTGTGGCCTCTTAAAGACTAAATATTATCGGCGGACTATTAGCCCGATCAAAGAACAAACTGACCCCAAAGAGAAATAAAGGAAGAATGAAGATTTGGGAATAGGTAGTTGAAATTGTCTATTATTATATAAGAAAAAGTTTACAATTCTACATCCCCACCATTTTTCAAAAATAGAGGTCAAAAATATACATTCAAAATAAGTCCGGAATTGGATAAAATGACTAATTCTAAGCAACTGCTCTATAGTGTTTTTTTCCCTAAGTCAATACTTTTCGAGTTATTTGCAAGTGAATATGTTCATTTTTAACAGAAAAAAACATGTTTTTGGACGTTTTTTTGGAGATAACTCAAAAAGTAAGTATTTCAGCGAAAAAATATTCTTAGAAAAAATATAGCTTATAAAAAATTGAAAAAAATGGTGTATGCTTGAGGTCTGTAGATCCAGTAGAAGCAGAGTTGTAGCTAATGAAAAGTAGGTTCTTCTTCATAAAATTCCAAATCGAATATTTCAATGTGAAATAACCCAAAAACGGAACACTTTTCGGGGAAATTCATTTCAGCTTTTTTAAAGTGTTTAAAAAAAGGATTATTTTTGTTTTTTAAAAAAACTTGTAACATTAAAAGTAAGTGAGTTACGCTCAAAGTATTGTTGGTCCCTTTTATTTTTTGGTAAAAAAATCGTGAAAATCACCCCCTCATTAGCATCACAAATAAATTTTATCATTACCACTTCACAAGTTACTTTGCTTATGTATTATTTATATGATCTGTAAGTTTCATCGGTTCAAAATGCTTATTTTTGAAAAAGCTGTAGTTAGAATGGCTTGAACGAGTAACTAATCACGAGTTTAGGCAAATTTTGAACAGCCATAGCATAATCAATTTTAGTTTAAACAAGAAAACAAAAAAGGAAAAATATTCAGAAAAGCAAAACGTACATTTTATTACTCTTTAAGATTTTTGGTATTACTAATAATTTTTAAGTTAATTCCATGAACAATACCATTTTTTTCATAATTAAAAAAAATGTTTTATTTTAAACCCAATTTTTTTCAAAACTCAGTACTTTGAACCAATGAAACTTATAGATAATATAAACAATACATAAGTAAAGTAACTTGTGAAGCGGTTATGATTAATTTTATTTGGGAAGCTAATTAGGGGGTGATTTTCGAGATTTTTGTACCAAAAAATAAAAGGAACCAACAATATTTTGAGCGTAAACCACTTATTTTCAATGTTAGAAATTTTTTTAAAAAACAAAAATAAACCTTTTTTGAACACTTTAAAAAAGTTGTAATGAATTTTCCCTGAAAAGTGCTCTGTTTTTTGGTTATTTCACATTGAAATATTCGATTTGAAATTTGACGAAGAAGAACCTACTTTTTATTAGCTACAACTCTGCTTATACTGGGTCTGCAGACCGCACGCATACACCATTTTTTCAGTTTTTTATAAGCTATATTTTTACTAAGAATATTTTTTCGCTAGAGTACTTACTTTTTGAGTTATCTGCGAAAACCGTCCATAAACATGTTTTTTTTTTTGTTAAAAATGAACATATTCACTCGCAAATAACTCGAAAAGTATTGACTTAGTGAAAAAACTCTATAGAACAAAAGTTGCTTAGAATTAGTCATTTTATCCAATTCCGGGCCTATTTTGAAAGTATATTTTTTCACTCACGAGAAAATATTTTTCATCCCGTATTTCCCAATTTTGGGAGCGTTCAAGTATTACGTAACGCGATTTTGGAAGATTTTTAAACCCCCCTCCCCCCTACGTAACGCACTGTAATGGGAGTTTAACTATTACGTAACGCAATTTTTGAAGATTTTTGACCCCCCCCCCCAACCTGCGTTACGTAATACTTGAACGGTCCCTTTTGTAAAATGTAGGGGATGTAGAATTGTAAACTTTTTCTTATATAGTACTAGACAATTTCAACTACCTATGCCCAAATTGTCATCCTTCCTTTATTTTTTTGGAGGTTTTCCTAAAATTTTGTGTTCCCTGATCGGGCTATAATATAGGCACTATGGTAAAGTTTAGCCCAATTGTTTATATGTATTATACCACTTTCATTCTTGTCGCTATTACTGCTTACTTGCAAAGACATTACCTGCAAATTTATAGTTCCTGCTAGAGTTGCTAGACAAACACCAACGGATGACCACCTTCCTTTAGATCCGTGACCGTTTTATTGGCGTCTACTCGTATGCCTTTTAGAGCAGACGACGTGTATGGCTGTGTTAGCAAGTTAAATATTGGTCTACATCCCCTTTTTCGACACATCTGGTTTATGGCAAATCATTGTTTGTCGTCGTACGACAGTGACAAGCACTTTTATCTATAAATAGAAAAAAACTGCAGCTCCCGAAATTCGAGCCTTTCGAAAATCTTTTAAAATGTGTAGGAAGGAATATTGCATTACTGACGTTTTTGCCTTTTTCGTTGACAGCTAGGAAAGACGATTAGAGACATATTTTTGCTTCTTAAGGTGACAGAAAAAACGTTTTTTTAAGATTTCAAATCTTATCTTTAATATAAAATTGTCTTTGAAAACATAATATGTGTACTAATATAACGGGTGTCCACTTATATTTTCCCCCATTTTAACTGCCTATAACTTCTAAACGGCTCAAGATAGAAATACATATGCGGTTTTCGCTGAAATATTTAATTTTAGTAAAAGTTTTGTCTGAATGGATTGAATTTTTTATATAGCTTTCAAATACGAAAAAAAAAAATGGCGGATTTTTGAAAAAAACGTTGTTGACTTTTTTTAATGGAACACCCAGTATATCTTTTTGTAAATTGAAAGAAAGGTCATTCACCTATCCAGCGATATAAAGTTTTTCAAAATCGGTTGTCAAATCACTGAGTAATTAATTTTTAAAATGAGGGGTGCAACGTGGATATCACATACCTAAAATAACATAACTGAGCAAAATGATATTATGTTATGTGATTTCCACATTGCATCTCTCATTTTAAAAATTAATTGCTCAGTCATTTGGCAACTGATTTTAAATTTTTTTATATCGCTGGATAGGTAAATGACCGTTTTTTCAAGATACAAAATAATATACTGGGTGTTTTAATAAAAAAAGTCAACAACGTTTTTTTTTTCAAAAATCCGCCATTTTTTATTTAAAAGCGATAAAAAATGGTCACTTACCTAAAAACTTGAAAAAACGGCCATTTATCTATCCAGCGATATAAAAATTTTTAAAATCGGTTGTCAAATGACAGCAATTAATTTTTAAAATGAGCGACGCAATGTGGAAATCACATAACTTAGTTAGTTATGTTATTTAGGTATGTGATATCCACGTTGCACCTCTCATTTTAACAATTAATTACTCAGTGATTTGACAACCGATTTTGAAAAACTTTATATCGCCAGATAGTTGAATGACCTTTCTTTCAATTTACAAAAGAATATACTGGGTCTTCCATTAAAAAAAGTCAACAACGTTTTTTTCAAAAATCCGCCATATTTTATTTCGTATTTGAAAGCGATATAAAAAATTAAATCCATTCAGACAAAACTTTTACTAAAATAAAACATTTCAGTGAAAACCGCATATTTTTATCTTGAGCCGTTTAGAAGTTATAGGCAGTTAAAATGGGGGAAAATATAAGTGGACACCCGGTATAGTATAATAATACTACATAAAATACTAAGCATACCATTAATTACATCTAAATCGCTATACTGACGACGCTATTTTGAACTTTATCGAATTGTGAGGTCCTATGGATTAAAAAAATGCGATAGTACTGGAGACTGATGACTGGCTGTCTCGTTCTTATCTCACTATTGGTTACATATTTTGCAGAACAGTAAATGGAACTGCAATAACCAACGTCTGTGATAAGGAAATGTCTAAAATTTAGTTTCCGGCGCACTTTTTACATTTTTGACCTTGAAGAATTTTTTATTGATAACTCGAAATGTTTCTTTGGACATTTATAATCTTTATAATCATCGTACCTATTACCTATACATTGATAATATCAGAATTCTACTACAAGTAATGACTTTCAAATACCTGGGAATTAATCTATCAGCCGACAACAATTTCGAAGAAGAGGTAAAAGACCAAATAATTAAAGCCAGTAGATCGGCCAGATGCCTAACTAAACGACATAATTTGGAAAAATAAACACCTTAAGATTGGAAACAAAGGCCCGAATATATAAGTCAGTTATAAGGCCAGGTATGACTTACACGGTCGAAACAAGACCAGATACAAGCAAAACACGAAGACATCTGGAGACCAACGAAATTAAGATCTTAAAGGGGTGATACACACGCGAGTAAGTACGCGAACTTATGGCTCGCGACCTTTTTCGCGCGTGTATCACCGCAAGTACGCGTACTTTAAGTCAGCCGAGTAAGTAAGCCGTCGATCCAACAAGTTTGAAATCTTAAAGGGGTGATACACACGCGAGTAAGTACGCGAACTTATGGCTCGCGACCTTTTTCGCGCGTGTATCACCGCAAGTACGCGTACTTTAAGTCCGCCGAGTAAGTACGCCGTCGATCCAACAAGTTTGAAATCTTACTCGTAACCCGTACGTGTATCACTGCCACGAGCCATGAGCCTCGAGCCATCATGTTATTGCGTTTAAAGTTACACTTATATTTTTACTAATTAAGCAAATTGCCTAGAAATAATTCAATCGTTTATTGTTGAAAGGAGACAAGTTACATTTTATAAGTTTTGAGAAAACCGTAAAGCACTATTTTAAGCTATACTAAATTATTTTGATTATTTGTTTTTGAGTAAACCTAATTATTTATAGGCTGTTTTATCCTCCTGATGAAAATATTACCATCTTATCTATGATATTTTGTTTGTTCATGCCTACGTTTTATTAAATTAAAATAGATCAAAAACAAGTGCTATACTTCACATCATAATTTTGACAGCTTACCACACTTATAAAAAATCAAATTATTTTTCTATTTAACAAAACATGATCAAAAAAATAATCAAACTCTACTAAAAAACATAAGATTTCAGCAAAATTAGGTACACAGAAAATAAAAAATTTAACCAAGAGGACAGTTTCTAAATTGTTTGCTACCGACGGCGACCGCGATCTTTAAAACCGCGTACTTTAAGTCTGCCGTGTATCACCGACGGCGAGCCGAGTAAGTCCGCGATCTTTAAACCCGCGTACTTAAAGATTGCGTGTGTATCACGCACTTTAAGAATGATTTCTGGAAAAGGACTACAGGATAGGGTAAGAAGTGAGGAAATCAGACGCATATGTGGGGTAGACAATATAAATACCTGGGCCTGGGTAAAGAACAGAGACACATAAGCAGGATGTCTAAATCAAGGATGGTAAGAATAGAAAGGGACAAGTCACCGTTAGGCAGAAGAAGTATAGGACGCCCAAGGAAAATATGGAATGACAACTTAGGGGCAGAATGAAGGGTACCGTTGAAGAAAACAGGCAGTATTGCCTATATAAAAGAAGAAGAAGAAGAAGAAGAAGAAGAAGAAGAAGAAGAAGAAGAAGAAGAAGAAGCATTCTACTAATCATGCACCTTGATGGTGATATTTCAGATAATTATATTCGTATTATAAACGTTTTTGCTAAAAAGTTTGGTAACATTCGTAGCATATTATACTAGGTATCTATTAATTTAGATCCATCATGATCGATTTTGAAGTATGATTTTTCATAAAGCTCTAAGAATATTATATTTAAGTGATAGATTCGTCCGTTATTGATGAAAGTGCATTTTATTTTAAATATGGAAAATCTTTTTCATCCTCTTCATGGACTTCAGTGGCGGCTCGTGATTTATTCAATAGGGGAGGCTATACCTAACTGTAAATCTAGACAAATTTGCACTAGCAAAAAAAAATCCGCCAAAAAAAATCTAATTTAAGGCCCCATTTTTTTGAACATTTTTATTTATATTTTATAATATCATCATAATTCATAATTATTTCATAATATCCTATCATTTTAAAAATAGTTAGTATAATTGTAAAAGTGTATTACCAAAGTTTGTGTCGTTTATTTGTTAACAATTCTATCTCTGTAAGTAGATATGCATATCAAAATAAATACAGATTTGAAGTTTTGCAGTCCATACAGGTTGAAGGTTTACATTGTTTAAGATACTCAACTGAATTTTTTTAATTGTAAAAGCGACTTACTCTGCGAATCCAAAAACACGGTAAATTACCTATATTTTGCTTTGCATTACAGATATCGGAAAAAGTTATTTAAACAAGTTGTTCCAAATATTATTCTAATCCCACATACCAAATTTCATCACAAAATTCGCACTTTTAGTTTTTTCATTATTTGTAGTCAGGATCCTAAAATCCTCAGAGGAGGCTGCTGGCCGAAAAATCTCACTTGCCCGATCTCCGGCAGCGTGTGCGTTAAGCGATGTGCAGTTTTTAAGGAGACCGGGTCGCATATTTACAGATGCTTGCGTGTGTAGACACCAGGGTGTTGAAATCAGTTAGGGTTTGGAGAAACGGTACATTTACAGATGCTAGCGCGTGATGACACCACGGTGTTGAAACCAGTTAGGGTTTGTAAAAACAGTACGTTTACAGACGCTAGCGTGTGTTGACACTAGGGTGTTGAAATCAGTTAGGGTTTGTAAAAACAGTACATTTACAAATACTAACAGATTTGGACACCAGAGTGTTGAAACCAGCTAGCTTTTTTAGTGGTTATACATGCATAGATGCTAACGGCTATTGACTTTGATTTTATATACCTACTGTTGTGGAAAAATATTTAAGTGATTTAGGTATTAATAAATAATTAAACGTTGTTGGGATATAAACAATAATATATTAACACAAAAAACAACATAAAAAATAATGTTGTTCTGAAGCTATGTGCTTGTGGCATTTTTATAATTAACTATTTAGATGGGAAATAAGCCACAATTAAATTTAAAAAAATAATTTTATTAACGTTTCGACACCCAAATCGGGTGTCGTTGTCAAAATACAGAATACGTACTACTAAATTAAACAAAAATGTTGTTGTTTAGTAAAAAATAATTTAAAATGTATAATATATGTATGAATTGCCAATATAAATGAGTCAGATTAAAAAAATTATTAGTAGAATTTTTTACTAAGCAACAATATTTTTATTTAATATACAGGGTGTTTGGTAAAGAATGGGCCATAGCTTAACCTCAGGTTCCTGAGGTTAAAATTGGCCGATTTAAGCTAACTTACCTTAGTACAAAGTTTATAATAACCGAGATACAGGGTGTCAAAGATAAACTTTTTTTTTATTTATTATTGAATATTTCCTGACAGATATGAGATAACAACATGAAATTTGGTACGTGGGGTTTTTTTGGGTCGAGAAAACTAAATTCCCTACCAAAAATTATGTATTGCCCAGAGGGCGCCACATACGCCTTTCAGCACTAATTCATTACGTTAAATTTTTTTATCCCTCACTCTGTATAATTTTGACATTAAAATTTTTATTCTCCTATTAGTTTTACTTAAAAAAGCTATACTTCTTTCATCTCTCTAAACTCAACCGTTTTCGAGATAAACGCATTTTAAATCTGCGATACACCATCATTTTTAGCATAATATCATTGTAGTTACACCCGAAAAATAACTTAAAACCATAATAATTGTGCCAGTTCTCAAATTTATGGCATTGCATCGCAAATTCCATTTGAAGAAATTTGCGATACATTTTTGGATAATTTTATGGTTTTAAGTTATTTTTCTGGTGTAACTACAATGATATTATGCTAAATATTATGTTGCACCGCAGATTTAAAATGCGTTTATCTCGTAAACGGTTGAGTTTAAGGAGATGAAAGACGTATACCTCTTTTAAGTAAAACTAATAGGGAAATACAAATTTTAATGTCAAAATTATACGGAGTGACGAATAAAAAAAATTGAACGTATTAAATGAGTGCTGAAAGGCGTATGTGGCGCCCTCTGGGCAACACATAACTTTTGGTAGGGAATTTAGTTTTCTCGTCCCGAAAAACCCCCACATACCAAATTTCGTGTTGATATCTCATGCCTGTCAGGAAATATTCAATAATAAATAAAAAACAAGTTTAACTTTGACACCCTGTATCTCGGTTATTATAAACTTTGTACTAAGGTAAGTTAGCTTAAATCGGCCTATTTTAACCTCAGGAATCTGAGGTTAAGCTATGGCCCATTCTTTACCAAACACCCTGTAGTAGTATTTTTTATTTTGACGACACCCGATTTGGGCATCGAAACGTTAATAAAATTATTTTTTTCAATTTAATTGTGGCTTATTTCCCATCTAAATAGTTAATTATAAAAATTCCACAAGCAAATAGCTTCAGAGCAACATTATTTTTTATGTTATTCTTTTGTGTTAATATATTATTGTTTATATCCCAACAACGTTTAATTATTTACTAATACCTAAATCACTTAAATATTTTTCCGCAGCAGTAGGTATATAAAATCAAAGTCAATAGCCGTTAGCATTTATGCATGTATATTAATTACTAAAAAAGCTAGCTGGATTCAAAACTCTGGTGTCCAAATCTGCTAGTATTTGTAACTGTACTGTTTTTCCAAACCCTAACTGATTTCAACACCCTAGTGTCAACACACGCTAGCGTCTGTAAACGTACTGTTTTTCCAAACCCTAACTGATTTCAACACCGTGGTGTCAACACGCGCTAGCATCTGTAAATGTACTGTTTTTCCAAACCCTAACTGATTTCAACACCCTGGTGTCTACACACGCTAGCATCTGTAAATATGCGACCCTAGCGCGTGTTGACACCACGGTGTGCCGCGGTGTTGAAATCAGTTAGGGTTTGGAAAAACAGAACATTTACAAATACTAACAGATTTGGACACCAGAGTGTTGAAAGCAGCTAGCTTTTTTAGTGGTTATACATCCATATATGCTAACGGCTATTGACACTGATTTTATATACCTACTGGTAACCATTCTCACAGATGTCTAAGCCATGACGGTCTTATTCGACTTGGCCTTTCTTCTTCCGTATACCTTACCTTGTATTATTAAATGGAGTATATTACACAGACTGAGTTTTATATATGGAAAGCCTCAATTATCTCGGAAACGGCATGCACAATTTTTTATAGATTTTGGTGACAAAGTGTTTTCTAATGCGGCCGATATAATAGTGACAATTATATTGTTGTCAGAACTTCCGTTTTTCTGTAAATCTAATGAATTTTCTTTTTCAAATGGAACACCCTGTATATTTTTGCGTTTTGAAGTCCTTAAGAAATGCTGATTATTTTTCGTGTTATATTCCCTATATCTAAATACCATAATTTCGTAGTTATTTAGCTACATTTAATAAAAAAAAAATTAAACAAATTAAAAAAAAATAAATTTTTTCAACCCGGGTACATTATTTTAGGTTCTTTTGATCATTGGAAACAAAAAAGGTCTTTTGTAATTTTTCTCCAAAGTTAATATTTTTGAGTTATAAACAAATTAAACCTGAAAAAGACGAAAAATATTTCATACCTCCTTCTTCCATTCAAGAATCGTATTTTAAATGTTACATACCTCTTTCATCCACTAGAACATCTCTTATTACGCTTTTTAGAGATGCAGTATAAGTGTCATATGATAGTGAAGTTACATACCACCTTCATTCACTAAGAAACTCAAAATTTTAGAAAATGTTACATGCCCCCTTCTTCCACTTAGGTCTTCATAGTATATTATTCAACGAGCATGCATTGATAGGCGGCTACTACTCACGATGAAGTTTGCGGTACAAGCCGAAGTCGAGTGTCGTAATTCATCAGAGTGAGTAATTGCCATTACATGAGAGTAGAATACTATACTTTTTCTACGACCTTTTTATTTTAATTAGTAAAAAAATAATATTGTCAGCTAGGTACTCGAGATTAAAGTTATAACATACAAAAATAAATGTTGCTTTATAATATTAAAAAAAACGGCAAATACTGTCTTATGTATTGTAAAAATACAACAAGAAATAGTCAATTCAAGTTCTATTCGTTTACGAAAATTTTAAGCACTTTGTACCTATTGTCAATGTAATAAATAAGAAATGGCTATTATTGGTGGACGTATGTTATAAAGTTATAATGTACGTTTTTAAATTAAACTGTATAATATAATATAATAATATAACTATGTTATAATATATTTAAGACAATATAACTTTATAAAATAAACACAATAAGTGTAAGTTATAAATTCCAATAAACACAGCAAATGCGCTACACTCTCACTGAAAATGATAAAGGTCAAAATTCATACATATTAAACAAGGTATAAACGTAAAAGTATACTCAACCATTGTTACATTTTTTATAATTCTGTATAATTTTAATTTCGAGTAGTTGATAATCATGTTTTTACTAATTAAAATAAAAAAGGTCGTAGAAAAAGTATAGGATTATACTCGCACGTAATGGCTATTATTCACTCTGATGAATTACGACACTCGCCTTCGGCTCGTGCCGCAAACTTCATCATCGTGAGTAATAGCCATCATTACATGATGAAGCTCGTTGAATAATATACTATTATCTGCGGTTTATATACAACTAATATACTAAAAGTGGCATGCACTACTTGAACCTTACTTCAGCCCGTGAGTAATGACCCGTGAGTAATGAAGTAGTCCTAATGAAGTCTTGGGTGTTATTATCTATTCATATTTCCTATCTAAATAGTTAATTATTATAAAAATGCCACAAGGAAATAGCCTCAGAACAACATTATTTTTTATGTTGTTCTTTTGTGTTAATGTATTAATGTTAATATCCCAACAACGTTTAATTATTTATTAATACCTAAATCACTTAAATATTTTTCCACAGCAGTAGGTATATAAAATCAATGTCAATAGCCGTTAGCATCCATGCATGTATAACCACTAAAAAAGCTAGCTGGTTTCAACACTCTGGTGTCCAAATCTGTTAGTATTTGTAAATGTACTGTTTTTCCAAACCCTAACTGATTTCAACACCCTAGTGCCCTAGTGTGAACACACGCTAGCATCTGTAAACGTACTATTTTTCCAAAACCGAGGCAACAAAAGGAAAAAAGAAGCAGAAACCTGATGAGAAACATCACAGAGAACCAACCTAACGCTAAAGGGCAAGGATCTGCTCATTAATCTAATATTATTTTTTATAATTAACTATTTGGATGGGAAATAAGCCACAATTATATTAAAAAAAATAATTTTATTAACGTTTCGACGCAGAAATGGGGTGTCGTTGTCAAAATACAAAATACTACTAAATTAAAAGAAAATTGAAGTTGCTTAGTAAAAAATACTTTAAAATGTATAATATATGTCTGAATTGCCGATATAAATGAGTCAGATTAAATAAATTATTAGAAGAATTTTTTACTAAGCAACAACATTTTTGTTTAATTTAGTAGTATTTTGTATTTTGACAACGACACCCGATTTGGGCGTCGAAACGTTAACAAAAATTATTTTTTTCAATTTAATTGTGGGTTATTTCCCATCTAAATAGTTAATTATAAAAATGCCACAAGGAAATAGCTTCAGAAGAACATTATTTTTTATGATGTTCTTTTGTGTTAATTTATTATTGCTTATATTATCCCAACAACGTTTAATTATTTATTAATACCTAAATCACTTAAATATTTTTCCACACTAGTAGGTATATAAATTCAATGTCAATAGCCGTTAGCGTCTATGCTTGTATAATATATAACCACTAAAAAAGCTAGCTGGTTTCAACACTCTGGTTTCCAAATCTGTTAGTATTTGTAAACTGTTTTTCCAAACCCTAACTGATTTCAGCACCATAGTGTCAACACACGCTAGCATCTGTAAACGTACTGTTTCTCCAAACCCTAACTGATTTCCACACCGCGGCACACCGTGGTGTCAACACGCGCTAGCATCTGTAAATGTACTGTTTTTCCAAACCCTAACTGATTTCAACACCCTGGTGTCTACACACGCTAGCATGTGTAAATATGCGACCGGGTCTCCTTAAAACATCCTTAAACGCTGCTGGGCTACGCGGAGCATTAGCGAGTGAGATTTTCCGGCCAGCAGCCTCCTCTGCGATTTTAGGATCCCGACTACAAATAATGAAAAAACTAAAAGTGCGAATTTTGTGCTGAAATTTGGTATGTGGGGTTAGAATATTATTTGGAACAACTTGTTCAAATAACTTTTTGCGATATCTCTAACGCGAAGCAAAATAGCAAAGTAAACAAAACAGTGTTTTCAACCATAGTTGGCAACATGGCGGGCGATGACGAGGATGAAAAAAGCTACGCAAAAATTTGTAAATCTTGCCATAACTCAGTAGTAAGTACTATTGTAAAATGTATTAATTGTGAGGGTGTACTCCATCCGTGCTGTTCACTTCGAGTGACAGGTTTGGTGGTGGTAGGAAAGAATTTGGTGAAATGCGGCTGCGGCAATGAAAGTGAGGTTAGAAATCATTTTCCAATGCAGAAGTTGCTTGACGCAAAAGACGAAATTGTAAGAGGTAAGGATATGATAATTGCTGAGTTAAAAGCTAAAGAGGTTCTCCTTTATAAAAATACCGCTTTATTAGAGGAAAAATTACAAAATATTTTTGAAAGAAAAAGCGAGGCTGAGAAGTCTGGCAACAGTGGGAACATTCAAACTAACGTTTTGACATATGCAGAGAAGACGAAACCGCAGCAGCAGTCAAATCATAACCTCAAAACTATCTCAAAGAAAACAAACTCAAATAATGTTACAATTACAAATCCAGAGATGAGCAAAAATGCTGATAAGACTCCAACAGGTCAGTCAGCTCCGATTACGGTTAATGAAGTTAATGCAGCAGTTTTACAGGCCAAACAGCAGAATATTATGTATAATATTCACAACTTACAAGAGAAAAGCTGAGGGAGGCCTATGTCCAGCAGTGGACGCGTACGGGTTGATGATGATGATGATGACAAGAGAAAAATAATGAGGCAGAATGGGTGTCTGTGGGCCCCAAGTCTAATCGTCGTAGGAGATTTGTGGTCGGACGTGGGTCTGAATCTACCAGCATTAAGACAGTCCCTAAATTGGCATCTCTTCATGTTACAAGATTGGCTCCTAACACTAAACCCGAAGACTTAATTAACAGTCTTAGAGACAAGTTTCCAGAAGTGACCTGCGAGCCTGTCGAGTCGAAACATCCGCACATTTATTCCATCGAAAGAATCGCGTCGCTTAAGTGGAATTGGGCAGGACACGTCGCCAGATTGTCAGACAACCGATGGACAAAACGTATTGTCGAGTGGAGGCCACGAGAAGAAGCACTACGGAGCAGAGGACGACCACCAACCAGATGGGCTGACGATCTGAAACGTATTGTCGGCAACTGGATGCAAGCCGCACAAAACAGAGAAAGATGGAAAGAGCTGAGGGAGGCCTATGTCCAGCAGTGGACGCGTACGGGTTGATGATGATGATGATGACAAGAGAAAAATAATGAAGCAGAATGGGTGTCTGTGGGCCCCAAGTCTAATCGTCGTAGGAGATTTGTGGTCGGACGTGGGTCTGAATCTACCAGCATTAAGACAGTCCCTAAATTGGCATCTCTTCATGTTACAAGATTGGCTCCTAACACTAAACCCGAAGACTTAATTAACAGCCTTAGAGACAAGTTTCCAGAAGTGACCTGCGAGCCTGTCGAGTCGAAACATCCGCACATTTATTCCTCAATGAAGGTCACTATTAACCAAAATAATTTTAGAAAGGTGTGGAATAGAGAGGTGTGACCTTGTGGTGCAATAGTTTCTCAGTTTTTTGTGAAGAGGAGGGTCCCAACAGAAAAATAAGTGGACCCTCTCAATCAACAGAGAAAGCAAGGCATACAAACAATAATTCTCCAAAGAAACTGATGTCAATCTACTACCAAAATGTCCGTGGTTTGAGAACCAAAACAAATTCACTATATGCAGAAGTTTTAACGGAAAATTATGGCATAATTGCCCTGACTGAGACGAGGTTGAATGAGGGTATTTACAACACTGAATTGTTCGACACAAGGTACACAGTGTTTAGGAAGGATAGGTCAGACCATAGACTGCGAGGTGGTGGTGTACTCTTAGCAATCAAAAATGAACTATCTTGTGAACCTGTTGATGTTACTTGTGATAGTGATTGTGTAATGCTTAAGGTGAATTTAAAAAACTTTTCCCTCTATGTTTCTGTTGTGTATTTTACACCTAATGCTGATGTTATGAATTATGAAAATTATTTTAATTTGTTTGAGAATATTTTATTATCAAAAAACTCAAATGTGATGTTATTAGGAGATTTCAATTTACCCCATTTTGATAATAATAGCTTTATAGATTGTGGTAAAAATGCGCTGATGCAGCAATTTCTTAATATTAATAACTTGCAACAAATAAATAAGGTTCCTAATTTTATGAATAGATTTTTAGATCTTGTTCTGACTAATATAGATGTATGTACTGTGGCAAGGTCTGACTGTCCATTAGTGGCTGAAGATGTGTATTACCCTGCTCTCATCTATAGTGTTGTAAGTGAAATAGCTGAGTTACCAGGCAACAAAAAGGTATATGCATACAACTATGCTCAAGGTAACTACTATCATCTTTATCATTTAATTTTTCAATACAACTGGTCCTCATTATTCTTATGTCAGGACATTAGTAATGCTTTTAATGTTTTTTATAGTGAAATGTACACATTTTTGAATTGTTCTATACCTAAAACCAAAATAAGGGCCAGCAATTATACTTCTAAGTTTCCGTACTGGTTCTCTCATGATTTGATTCATAAAATTAAAAAGAAAAATAGTCGTCGTCGTTTGTGCTCATCAACTAAGAATGCTGAATTTCAGCTGTTAAGAAGTGATATTAAAAATCAAACCAAATATGAGTATAAATTATATAAACGTTCACTTGAAAACTATCTAGTTGCTGAACCAAACAAATTCTGGACCTTTTTTAAGTCAAAATATAAAAATAGTGGAATTCCTATAGAAATGACATTAAATAACTCCAAGTTTAATACACCTTTTGATATTGCAAGTGCATTTGCTAAATATTTTGCATCAGTATATGACACATCTGACTGTACACATTGTCACTCTCACAGTACTGAGTGGGGTTCATTTACCTTTAAACATATCACAGAATTGGATGTTATAAATAGTATCAAAAAACTTAAACCCAAAAAATCTACAGGCCCTGATGAAATACCACCATATATCTATAAGGGATTGGCAGAACCCTTAGCTAAACCTCTGGCGTTCTTGTTTAATATGTCGATTGAACAGGAATATTTCCCAGATATCTTAAAAATGGCAACAATTTCTCCAATACATAAAAAAGATAAAAAAATGACATCCAAAACTATAGACCTACCTGTTAAATAGTGTTGCTAAGATTTTTGAAGGAATTCTTTATGAGGATATATACACTCATGTTAAGAGTAAAATTAGCAAATCCCAGCATGGTTTTGTAAGTGACAAATCAACAGTAACAAATATCTGTGTTTTTTCTGAACATATTACTAAGGCTATTGAGGCAGGGGAGCAGTTGGATGTTCTCTATACTGATTGTGAAAAAGCATTTGATAAGGTCAATCACTGTATTCTTTTAAATAAACTAGTAGAGTTTGGATTCTCAAGAAAAGCTTTTAATTTATTAAAATCTTATTTGTCAGATAGGAAGAACACAGTTAAAGTAGGTAATTGCTTTTCCCACCAATTTGTGTCATCCTCGGGAGTTCCACAGGGGAGCAAACTTGGACCATTGCTCTTCATTTTATTTATTAATGACTTGCCAGACTGTATTAAATCTTGTAACAGCTTAATGTATGCCGATGATTTTAAACTTTTTAAAACCATCTCTAATAAGAAAGATGTAGTTAAATTGCAAGATGATTTAAGGTCAGTTACTCAATGGTTCAACAATTCGAAAATGACTCTTAACGTTAAAAAGTGCGCAGTAGTCTCATATACTCGAAAACTTAACAGTATTATTGAAGATTATTGTATTAACGGTGATCGAGTGCAGAGAGTGAGTGTTATGAAGGATCTTGGAGTTACATTTCAAACAAACATGAAGTTCAATACACACTTTTGTGAAATAACTAACAGAGCCTATCGTGCCTTGGGTTTTGTTATTAGAAATAGCAATAACTTCAGAATAAACACAATTATAAAACTCTATAATGCCCTGGTGAGACCACATATGGAATATGCTTCAAACATCTGGTCTCCAATTGCATTTTCAAACTCAGAAAGGATCGAAAAAGTTCAAAAACGATTTCTAAGATTTTTATACCTAAGGAAAAACAAGGAATATCCATATATGGTCTCTTACAGGGTAATGTTGGATTCGTTTCAGTTGCAGTCACTTGCCACTAGGAGAAACAGTCAGGCCATTATGTTTATATACCTAATTGTTAATAGTATTAAGTACACAGACTGTGATCTAATTGAGTTTGTTTACCTAAGAGTACCTAAAAGTAGGTTAAGGATAACCAACCCAGATCTATTTTATACAAGTTCTTATAGAAATATGTCACCAGTGAATAATATGTTAAAAATATGTAATGAAGTATTCAATGGACTAACTGATATAGACATATTTAATGTAAAAATCAGGGACCTTAGAACATTGCTTGCACATCAGCACTAGGTTTAAGGGATTTCATAAAACACAAATACTCCCTTCCTTTTTCATTTACTTAGCTTATTAGTTTTAGGTTTATATTCTTAGTTAGTAAGTACTTCACTTTACATGTAACTACTATTAGTTTATAGTGTTTGTAAAGTTTTAAATAAATAAATAAATAAAGTGTAGCGTGTGTAAAAAAATTATGGGGAGGCTGAGCCTCCCTTGCCTCCTCTGACCAGCCGCCACTGATGGACTTCAACTGTAAGTTGTATCAATCATATTGAAATTTGGATCGTTTATTTAGTGTTCTACCCTGTGTACAAAGTTTTTTCAAAATATAATAATTTTTAATAGTCCAGAAAGCCACTGCGCATCCGCTAGGAAAAATATTCTGATTCGGATTTGTTGCACAATCTTACTCAAAAAGGACTCCTTTTAACAAATTTGCATGTTGCCAGGACCAAAAGGTGGTCAAACGTTTTTTTTTTTGTTTTTTTCCTAAAATTATTTTTTTTGCATGGAACAATTTTTTTTTAGGTTTTTTGGATAATTCCAAACAGAAAAGGTCTTTAGTGACTTTTCTCTAAAGTTGATAGTTTTTGACATATAAGCGATTAAAAATTGAAAAATTGCGAAATCGGCCATTTTTAACCTTCAAAAACTATGTGAAAAACTTAAAATTTGAATGTTGCCAAGGTAGGTAGTCTTTAAACATCGAGTGATAAAATCTCGAAAATGTTTTTGCAATACAGTATTCAAAACTCCTTTGTTTTTTAATTTCTAAGGGAAAATCCCGAAAAAGGTCGATTTTTATTTTTAAGTTATGATATTGTGGCGTATATGGTATACTACTGATGTCATCCGTCTGGGCGTGATGACGTAATCGATGATTTTTTTAAATCAGAATAGGGGTCGTGTGGCAGCTCATTTGAAAGGTTCTTCAATTCTCTATTCAGTAATGTAAACATTTACATAATTATTTATACAGGGTGTCCAAAAAATTTTTATTAAATTAAATTATTTGACAAAAAAAGAAGTAGAAGGAAACCCTGTATAAATAATTATATAAATGTTTATATTACTGAATAGAAAATTGAAGACCCTTTCAAATGAGCTAGCACACGACCCCTATTCTCATTTAAAAAAATCATCCATTACGTCATCACGCCCAGATGGATGACGTCACTAGTATACCATATATGCCACCATATCATAACTTAAAAATAAAAATCAACCTGTTTCAGAATTTTTCCTTAAAGTCGCCGGTTTACGAAATAACGAATTTATTCCTTTCATTTGCACCATACTGTCGGTGGAAAATAGTGTCGCGCTCGCTTGATTAGCAATTAAAAAACAAAGGAGTTTTGAATATTGCATTGCAAAAAACTCTTCGGGATTTCATCAATCAATGTTTAAAGAGTATCTGCCTATTTTGGTAACATTTAAATTTTCAGTTTTTCACATAGTTTTTGAGGGTTAAAAACGGCCGATTTCGCAATTTTTCAATTTTTAATCGCTTATATGTCAAAAACTATCATTTTTAGAGAAAAGTCACTAAAGACCTTTACTATTTGGAATGATCCAAAAAACCTAAAAAAACTTTTTTCCATGCAAAAAAAAATAATTTTAGGAAAAAAACAAAAAAAAAACGTTAAAAAAGTTTTTGACCACCTTTTGGTCCTGGCAACATGCAAATTTGTTAAAAGGAGTCCTTTTTGAGTAAGATTGTGCAAAAAATCCGAATTAGAATATTTTTCCTAGCGGATGCGCAGTGGCTTTTTGGACTATAATGGGTGTTCAGATTGTCTGTCATTTATTATACATAGTGTCTTGATAATAAAATTCACTAAAACTACAATGTAGATTAATTTAATTAGGTACAAATGAATTCTGAAAAACGTGTATTATTGTTTTTTAACACAACGAGTATACAGTCAAAAGTATACATATAACACAACGAGTATTTTATAATTTAGTCATTTTTATCGTTCAACGTGGCAAGTATAAAAAGTGCTTGAGGTAAATTAATGCGAGAAAAACACTTCATACACCTCACACATTGTTAAGTAACCTGTCAGGGACTTGTATCCCCACGAGACAAAATCCGCACTACACAACTATGCAATGATGACTCATCATAGTAAACATTTTACTACACATTTAAAATTTTTAAAAATTCAGATTTTGTCTGATGTAAAGAAGTATTCAGATATTTTAAAATTAAATGTATTAAAGACTGGTTTTCATATATTTAATATAAAAAATATGATGTTTAAACTCACTTTTTTAATAGTATGTGTATGTATATTGCATGGGTTTTAAATATGAACATTAAAAATCATTTCTTGATTTAATGCGACATGCGACGGACTTCTAAATGTAGATCTTGGCGATCTTTTAACCTCATTCTTTTGGTACTTCTTTCTTTACCTGGATCGGAGTTTGCAATTGTTTTATAACTGTCCCATTCTTCCACAATTAGAACATCTTCTGTTATTTTCATTTCGAATTTTTTTGTTGAAGATTTTGCAGCATGCTTTAAATTTGAGATATAGTGGGTTGTTATTTATCTGCAGTAGTGACGTCATCATTTTCTCGAAATCTTATTTCTTTCAATTTTGGACGAGATCTGGAAATGCTTTTTGCAGCTTTATATTCCTGGGCAGTGGCGCACCCGGGCTGGGAGGGGGGGTTGGGAGTTAAAACCCATCCCAGGGCATATATAAAGAATAGTAGGAAAACGTAAATTGTCCTTCACAAGCAATACAAAAAAATTGGTGCCCAAGCCAACCTACCCCCTTCCCCCCCTTTCCCCCTTTGACCATCGAATGTGAGTAGTGTTAAAATCTTGCTAGTTATAGTTGTGCCTGGTTAAACTATGGAAGATGATGAGGCAGTTTTTTTAGTTTCGACATTAGTTACTGGGACAGTATTAGATAAGGAAAGTTGGGTTCCAATTTTTTTTCTAATTCAACTATTTGATTTTCTATAGTTATTTTTCTAACTAGTGCGAAAAGTGATACTTTCACGCACAAGACTGCCGTTGACCCGAACGACGTGCTAGCGGAGTTCGGGCAAGCAGTCGAGTGCGGGGAAGACACTTTCCGCATGAGTTCGGAACAATATTTTTTCTAGGAGCCGTACGTTTGGAAAAAAGCCACAAAAAATAGAGTTATATCAATTTTTATTTAGAAGTGAAAATACACAAATTAACTCTTTGACAAGGTTGTCAAAACCAAACTTTCAATATAATGGTTTACCACGACGACGATATTGGTTTCCATGACGATGATTCAAAACCATTGTAATTGTCTACTGATCTGACTTTTATCTAAAGTCAAAATAATTTTATTTCATCGAATTATCAGTAGTAATTGCACAAGAGCTCTAAAATGATTGAATTCTATATTAATTTTAGAGATCGAGTGCAATTTGTTGCGATTATTTCATGAATAAAACTGTTCAACACCAAAATTTTATTGTAATTTATTTATGTAAGTACAAATTAGTACAATTAAACACACAGTTATTATAAATATTAATTTGACGGTTGAAAGTCATCACTTTTATAATTTTTAAAACATTAATTGTCATTAATGTCACTGAATGTATTTTTTCGTAGCAACGAAGGGCATCTGACGTAATATAATTGACGACGGGAAATTATCAAAAATTATCGGGTATAATATCACAAGAGAGTGAGAATAAATTGAAAATATTGCGACAGTTTTTCGAAAATTTGTTGTCTGGCAATAGACACGAGAGCCCGTAGGGCTCGAGTGGCTATTGCCCAATGACAACACATTTGAGTAAAAATGAAGCATTATTTTCTTATTTATTCTTACTGTCGTGTGATACTCGTAAGATTATTTTTTAATACGTATATTCGGGATATTTTCTTAAATGTGACCGTTGTCAAAACTAGGAAACTGGTTGCCATTAAACAGAAACAATCTACTTAAAAAAATTCTATCGGTAATTTTCTACAGTAGATAATTCTCAGTATAATTTTAATCTGATTGGACAGAATTAAACACGTGATCAAATATCTTACTATACGATTGGATCATTAAAAAATAATCGATTTAATTTAGATTTATGTAGCTTTCTATTGGTCAGAATCTCCTATGAATGAAATAATCGCACTAATTTCATTAAAACATGAACACAATATGAGAAATTTGTAATAAATTAGTAAATAATATCTAAATATTAGTTTATTGCATGTATTATAATATATTATAATGCCATACTACAAGATATTTTGATGGATTCGACCGTTACTTGATGGAAGTTCATTTTATCTCACAATAAAACACTGAAAAACGTTTGTTTTTCTATACTTCCACAAAATTTATTACAACTATGTTATTATTACAGCTGTTTCGGCAAAGTGCCTTTCTCAAGTGATATATTTTACAATGTGTTTGCCTTTTTAAGTCTTTAACTGAAGAGGTTGAGGAGTGGGGAGCTGTTTGTCTCGAGTTGGTCATTCAGAATTATATCTGTATTTTTCAATTTATTAATATCCATTGATTCTAAAAGTGATAGCTTAAGGCCTTTATTTTGAATATGTAGAATTTGAAACTCTTCATTGAAAGAATGATTATGATCTAGAAGGTGAAGTGCGTATGTAGAAGTGTCTGTTTTTCTATTGTTGAAAGCCCTTTTGTGTTCTGCTATCCGTTTGTCAAAAGTTCTGCCAGTTTGACCGATGTAAGTTTTCGGACAGTCACCACAAGTTAGTTTGTACACACCACTCTGTAATTGCTTTCTCTTTCGGCTTTTATTGTTTTTAATATGTTTGCTTAAGTTGTTGTTAGTTCTGAAAGCTGGTGTTATTCCTTTCTTTTTTATGTATCTGGCTATTTTTGTTGTTATTTTGCCAGTATATGTGAGAGAGCAGAAGGTACTGGGTTCTTTCTGTGGTGGTGGATACACTAATTTCAAGGCTTTCTTATGGAGTTTTTGGTTTAAAATGTTGTTAACTGTTTGTTCGTTATAGCCATTGTTTACTGCTATTTGCCTAATGATATTTAGTTCTGTCTCGAAGTTATTTTTTGTCATAGGAATTTCTGTCAGTCTATGTATCATGCTACGGTAGGCTGCTAATTTGTGTTGTGTAGGATGGGATGATGAATTGTGTATAGTTGTGTCAGTATGGGTAGGTTTATGATATACGGAGAACTCATGTTTGTTGTGTAGTCTGGTAATCGTTACATCTAGAAAGTTTATGGAATTATTCTGTTCTGTTTCTATTGTGAACTCAATATTACTATGAAGTTAATTAATGTATGATAGAAATTGGTCAAGTTGTCTGTTAGTTCCTGTAAAGCAGACTAGTATGTCATCCACGTATCTCCACCAATATAAGAACTGTTTAAATAAGGGGTGTTTAGAAATTGTTGTTTCAAGTTGGTTCATAAATATATCTGATAGTAATGGGCTTACGTAATGGATAATTCTGAATGACCAACTCGAGACAAACAGCTCCCCACTCCTCAACCTCTTCAGTTAAAGACTTAAAAAGGCAAACACATTGTAAAATATATCACTTGAGAAAGGCACTTTGCCGAAACAGCTGTAGTAATAACATAGTTGTAATAAATTTTGTGGAAGTATAAAAAAAAATAAAACAAACGTTTTTCAGTGTTTTATTGTGAGACAAGATATTTTACTTTCCCTCACGCCGTGCGGGAAAATTTACTTTCACGCACGCCGTGCGGGAAAGTGCAACTTTCGGAAACGAAATGCGTGCGTGAAAGTGGCTCTTTTAGCACGGTCGTAGAAAAAATAATTATTTTAATGTTGTTCTCAGGCCCGCCGGCAAGGGGGTTCAGTGAGGGTCCGCCGACCCCCCTGGATAATTACAGCTTAAGATATTAATGATAAATTTGGTCAAGATCGAAGAAGATTACAGTTTTTATTTACCGATTAATCTTTTTTTGTATTGATTATTGAAATATAAATTTTTCTTGTTCTTTCATTCATTTCTAGAATAGAAAAGCGACTTGATTTTGACCCCCCCTAAATTTTTTTCTGGCGGCGGCCCTGGTTGTTCTATTTTATTTGTCAAATAGTTTTTTGTTTGTATATTTTGCTTTTTCAATTAGTTTTTATATCGTTCTGTTGATCTTCTAATTTGTCTATGTTACTAGTAATTTGATTTTCGACATTTAATTTAAAATTTTCGTGAATTTGAGATAAATCATTCATCATTTATCTCAACCGCCATCTCATATAAACCGCCACCAATTGGAGCGCCGAGGCGGGGCGCACACTGTTGGAGCCTGAGGCGGTGCGCACGGTCCGGGAACGCCAACGTATCCATTATGTGGTTGTGGAGCAGTTGCAGGAACACGGAGCGCCAACATAGTGGATATGTGCCTAAGATACTATACCATTTATATTTCTATATAATCTATATTTCCAACCAATATGGTTGATGTCATGTGATGCCAGGGGTTAATCTGGAAATATTTTTAACATCCTTTAAAATTGGATAATATAATGTACCTAACCTCAAGTGTTTAAAAACAACTTAAGGGTATTTACCCGTATATTTTGGTGGCTTAAAGCAGGTAAACCTATAAGTATAACTATCTATTCACTTTTTCACCTTTGTCAAAATTGAACCTCACGTTTGCTTTACTTATAGAGTTATACTTATTTTAGGTGATAACACTGATGATGGAATATTGATTTCGAAAACGTTTTGTTGTGATATAGCCCTTTTTAGGGATTTTAAATATACCTTTTACAAGATAGGGTTTTTATTTTTTATACCATTTATGTACCATTTTTATTTTTATTTTTATTTTGGCACGTTCAATATTTGACCTTACCAAACTGTCGTGAAAAATTGGGTAAAAGGAGAAGTTTATATCTTTGAATTAATAATATGTATGGAGAATAAGGATTATTAGGATTATAAATGCCTAAATCCTGAAATTAGAAGAGTAAAAAAATACACTAGGTATAACATTACAGCAAATCTAGTAAGTTTGTTTTAACTGGTAAAGTTATTGCAATGCTTAATGTTATTACAAGAGTTTTACATGAATAAAATGTCACGAGACTGCAATTCACTATAAAAGTTAACAAGCACAATTTATCTTTCCGTAACGCTTAACTGTAACTAACCTGCATCACCTAAAAATCACGGATGTTGCTTCCAACGCTTAAAATACAGGCTCGCCGTTCTAGCTTGTGAATTTCAAGTATACTTTAACTTTTATGCCTTAACATACTCGATACTAACTTCATTCCGAGAGACAGTCTTCGCAAACACTATAAATAGGCACTCCGTATTCAAAATCGATATTGCTCAATGTAAAATATTGCTTCAGCAAAGTAGCCACTGGATTCCAACGTCGCGATGCATATAAATGTGCATGGGAAGCCATCAGACAAATTTGAGGGACTCGACAAATCATCCGAGTTGAGAACAAAAAGAGGAAAAATAAAATGAGGAGTTGGTTATAGTCTGGGAACTGAAAAACAGCGGGTGTGGGATGGGGTAATGAATCATCGAAAAAGTCGGCAGAAATAAAAATAAGAACGAGCAATACACAGTTCGTTTTCTCTATTTAAAATGTTTGCATTAACTGTAAATTAACTCAATATATTCGTTATTTTTGTCTATTTTTTTATTATACATACTTGTGTTGTGTTATGAACGATCAAACATATTACAGAAATAGTTTAAAATGGACACAAGAAATAGTTCTATAGGATGAACACTAAAATCATGAATGACAGATGAGATCCTGAAACTAATGAACGAAAGAAGAAAAGATAAAAATGATCTAGACAAATATAAAACTATAAATATATCAATAAGAAGGAAGATCAGAAAAGATAAAGAAAAAGAAGCAAGAGAAAAATGAGAAGAAATCAGGCCCGGCCCCAGGGGTGGGCGAACTGGGCGGCTGCCCAGGGCGGCAAAGTTAGAGGCGGCAAATTTTAGAGGACAGCCAATTTTTAAATTGAAGAAATCATAATCATAGATTAACAGATAACAGATCATAACAGATAACTATCATAGATTTACAGTTACAAAATGTGCAGTGGTGAAAATGTTTAGAGAAAGTCGTTAATTTATTCTGACAAACAATTCTGTGTATTGTTTTTTCTGTAAAATATTTTCTAAAGTCAAAATTAAATTGACTGAAAATGGATAATTACTTTAAAACATATGGATGAAGCTTTGTCCAGCCACGCTAAGTCTCCAGCTCATCTACAGTCACAGCGACAGTGGGTAGAACAAACAATTAGACTAGAATCGGTCAAAACCAGAAACGAAGAAACACAAAAAGTTCTAAATTCAGACACTCGCCATAGAAAAAATGTAATAAAACGACTTATATCAATAATACAGTTCTTAGTACAACAATGTCTTCCATTGAGGGGCGATTCTGATCAACTGTTTCATCAAAACAATAGTAAAAGCTTGTTGAGCTCTTTGGAAAAACTGATTATATTTTACAAGAGCACGTTAGGAGAACAACGAATGGTAGTAACAAGCAGCATTACTACTTGGGAAAACGTATTCAAAACGAAATTATTCAGCTCCTTCATAACCAAATCAAAAATAAAATTTTAAGCTTTTTGAAATCAGAACAGTATTACAGCATAATTTTAGATTGTACACCTGATATTTCTGGGTGGAACAGATGACTATTGTTGTACGTTTTATCAATTTAGGTTCCTGTTCACAAAGTGTTAAAATTGCAGAACATTTTCTTGCATTTGTGCCTGTACTGGAAACTACTGGCTTGGGATTACAGAAGTTATTTTGCAAAAACTGAATGAACTGGGAATGCGTTTGGAAGATATGATAAAGCAAGGGTATGATAATGAGGCAAACATGAAAGGGAAGAACTTAGGAGTTCAAAACAGAATTTTTAAAATGAATCCTAGATCATTTTTTATCCCATGCTCTAGCCATTCACTCAACTGAGTCGTGAACGATGCTGCTAAATCCTCACAGTTTGCAGTATCTTTCTTTTTCTTAGTGACAAAAATTGACAACTTTTTGCAGCATCTATTCATCGTTGAAATCATATTTCTAGCCTGACATTGAAACCTTTGTGGTTTCAATGAAACTACAAACTACGAAACTAGATGGAAAAGTAGAATTGATGCAATTACCCCCATCAGATACCAAATTGAAGAAATCTACGATGCTCTTGTAGAAATCACCGTCAATAAAAACAACAATAAAACAGTTGCTCATGAGGCAAGCTTTTTGGCAAATCAAATCCGCAATTTTATTTTTAATTGATGGATTCGACCGTTACTTGATGGAAGTTCATTTTATCTAACAATAAAAAACTGAAAACGTTTGTTTTCTATACTTCCACAAAATTTATTATATCTAAGTGACTACAGCTGTTTCGGCGGAGTGCCTTTCTCAAGTAATATAGTTTACAATGTGTTTGCCTTTTTAATCTTCAACTGAAGAGGTTGAGGAGTGGGGAGCTGTTTGTCTCGAGTTGGTCATTCAGAATTATATCTGTATTTTTCAGTTTATTAATTTCCATAGATTCTAAAAAAGATAGCTTAAGGCCTTTATTTTGAATATGTAGAATTTTAAACTCTTCATTGAAAGAATGATTATGATCTAGAAGGTGAAGTGCGTATGTAGAAGTGTCTGTTTTTCTATTGTTGAATGCCCTTTTGTGTTCTGCTATCCGTTTGTCAAAAGTTCTGCCAGTTTGACCGATGTACGTTTTCGGACAGTCACCACAAGTTAGTTTGTACACACCACTCTGTAGTTGCTTTCTCTTTCGGCTTTTATTGTTCTTAATATATTTGCTTAAGTTGTTGTTAGTTCTGAAAGCTGGTGTTATTCCTTTCTTTTTTATGTATCTGGCTATTGTTGTTGTTATCTTGCCAGTATATGTGAGAGAGCAGAAGGTACTGGGTTTATTTTTGCTTTGCTCTGTGGTAATATGGCATCTCATGAGTCTACCAAGGCGCGGGGGGGGGGGCGGTGTTTGCCGTCTTGCCCAGGGCGGCAAAATCCCTAGGGCCGGGCCTGGAAGAAATTGAGACTCTACACCAGGGGTGGGCAAACTTTTTTTGGTAAGGGCCACAAAAAGTTTTTGGTCTATTATCGAGAGCCGCATTTGTTAAATTAATATGTTCAAATTTTTAAGATTACTGTAATTTTAATTAAATGACACTCTTTAGGTTGTGAGTTCGAATCCTAGTTGGGTAGGTTTTTCTTTATAAAAAATGATTAATTTCTATCCTTGTGGAATCGGTACTCACCAGAGGGACCGCAGATGTTCGGATACAATTAACGTCTCTTTGTAAAGACAATGTCAACTTTACTAAGTAACAAGACATTTACTCCACACACACACTACACATTACACTATAATCTGATTGCGAAATCAACTTTACCGTGACAATGGACAATGACCTTACTTGTCGACGCATTAAACGAGCGTAGGCGCAAAATTTCGGGCAATGCTTTTTAAATGCATTCATTTTTGTCGAATCCTGAGAAAACTAATAAGTATTTTTGAAAAATTTAAACGCAGAATGAAATATTACCGAGGGCCGAAAGTCCCGGAAAACATCTAAAATGTTTATTTTAGCAAGTGAAAAAAAAGATAAAATTGAGTGTGATTTTTAGTTTCAAACATCTCATTAAAAATAAAGTTTTTGTTTTTTCTAAGGGATTTTTGGCCCTCATTAATCTCTAAATGTAGTCTTTCATTCTGAGTTTAAATTTTTCAAAAATATTAATAGTTTCTTCAGGATTCGAAAAAATGAATGCATTTAAAAAGCATTCGCTCGATATTTTGCGCCTACGCCCTTAAGATAAATAAAAATTATATTTCTGTTTTCACGTGGCTATTAGCTACTTATATATTTAAAGAGAAATTCCGTGCTTAAATACATAGATGCAAGCGCTATTTAAATAAAAATAAATAAAGTTATTTTGAAAGAAGATCCTAGATTCCCCTTCACACTTTTTTATTAAGGCTCTGAAGCTATTTTCTTGTGACATTTTATGTAATTTACTATTTTATTTGGGAATAAAGCCACAATTTAAGTTATTTAAAATTAAATAATATTGTTGACAAAAAACACGATTGTTTGATAACGATTTCCGAATTGGAAGTCGAAACTTCAAATATATTTAATTTCAAACGTAAATTGTGGCTTAATTCCTAAATAAAATAGTAAATTCACTAAAATAGTAAATTTTAATAATGAAAAGTGGAAGAACTCAAACTTTTTTATATGATGAAGGAATAATTTCAGTATCATTTTAAAAGTTTATGCGCGTATAAAGTTTTGCTCTGCAATGTTATGTTTAAAATATTTAAATGATTATGTCTAGGTAAACGGAGAAATCGCATGTCCATTCAAAAATTGTAAATTTAGCAAAGGCGTCGCAGTTTTTCATTTCTAAAAATAAAGAAATTTCCTCCCTTAATTTACAGCATATTTCAAGAACTTTTCCTAAACTTATCCATTAAATATGATTGTGGTAGTAAGACATCAGTGTGTTTTGTTTCTATCTCTTCTAAAAATGCTACGAATTCACAATAATTTAATCATCTTGAACGAATAAAATTAACAATATTATCTCATGTTCTGTGAAATCATGTTCTATTAAATCATGTTCTGGAAATTGTTCATGAACGTCATCTAAGTTTTTTCAACATGCCAATATATAATGCTCATTTTAAATTTGGTTCTCTGTCAGTTGTTACACTTATTAATTGCTAAAAGGTAATTTATAATTTTTTCAAAAAATTCCTGACTATACTTCAAAAGTATAGTTTCCTGCTGTTTGAGATTTCACGTACTCCGTTGATAACAGTTCTTTATAAATATTCAAATCGTGTGTCAGTTCTATCAACATTTTCATCCAAAGGAATTGAATACCACATCAAGTTACCTTCTAAAAAAGATAATTTTGTATAATTTTAATCATCATTTCAAGTCTTCAGACGACAGTCCTTAGTGATAAGCTGATATTTTTGAATTTTTGTTGTTCTTCTGGACATTAAATTCCACTTGCTTTAACTAAAGAATCTTTTATAAATTCACTATTGAGAATGGTTTGTTCGCTAATTAATGTTTGGGTAATTATAAAACTTTTTGTGTTAACGAGCTAAAATGACGTTTTATTATTATCTATATATTTACTTAAGACTATGTATTAGCAATATGTAATTAAAAAACAATCATTCTTTAAATTCAAATAATTCACTTTTTGCTGAGGGCCGCAGAAAAATGTCTAAAGGGCCGCATGCGGCCCGCGGGCCGCACTTTGCCCACCCCTGCTCTACACCTACCTACAGTCAAGGTACGAGTCATAACGTACCTTCATAGGAAAGTTAAAGAATTCACAGGTGGACTGTGAGACGGAGACGGAGACGGAAACAAGACGGAGACAGAAAGCAAATCTAACTGATTATAACGAAAACATAATTTTGTACAAACAGAGTAAAATAAGAACGTGGAAAGATATTCATTCCAAGTTCTTCTAGATAAACTATTTGAAGCAGTGGCGTAACTAGTCTGACCTGCGCCCCAATGCAAGTATTCCTCGTGCGCCCCTATTCCCAGACTTATTCTCCCCCCCCCCCCCCCCCGCCAACCTCCAACGAAACTAACAAACGACATTTCTCCGTACTTCCAGGGGATACTATTTCACTACACACGACATTGTACCAGCCAGTCAGGCAAATATACAGGCTTACTTACTTTCCGTGTCCGGAACACCAACAACTTTAAATTCTGTATTTCCAATGGTTGGCCACACAGATGGCCCTGTCATTTGCTATAATTAAGTCTTCTTCTGTGCAGGTCTCTCTCATCTCTGTGCATGATAGTAGATGCCGGCTGGTCTGAACCGCGCCACAGTCGCAGGTATCGTCCTCCTGGTATCCCCATATTTTCAGGTTATTAGCACAACGTGAAACGCCGGTTCTTAGTCTATTTAGCGCTTTCCAAGTCGGATACGGTAAATTGTGTCCAGCAGCCATTTCCTCTGAGGAAGGAAAATGTGTCGCGATAGCTGACGCTTGATCTTTTCAGGAACCTTTTCCGAGATCATAGTCTGCTTGGCTGAGTTTGGTGGTCATATAAGGGGTGTCTTCGGTCCGTCCCCTGCTTTTTTCGTTCTACCTCTGACATGACCTTCCTCCTGATAGGTGGTGGAGCAATCCCAGCTATGGGGTATATCTCTTCGATAGGTGTCGGTTTCAGCCAACCCGCTATTATACGAACCGTATCATTTAGAGCCACGTCGACGTTCTTTGGGTGAGCAGAGTTTGCCCATACTGGTGCTCCAAACTCCGCGGCCGAAAAACATAATGCTAAGGCAGAAGTGCGGAGAGTGTGTGGTTGTGCTCCCCATTTTGTATTAGTTAGCTTGCGGATGATATTATTTTTGGCACTTACTTTCTTCTTGACATCTTGACAGTGGTATCGGTAAGACAAAATTCTATCCAGACGGACGCCAAGGTATTTTGGCGTTTCGTTGTGTTCCACCATCTGACCACGCCATTCCACCTCCAGCGGCCTTCGGGCATGCTTTTTTCTGCTTGTTTCTAAGATGGAAAGCACATACGTGGGTTTCTGTGGGATTGGATTTCAGATGGTTTTTATCGTAGTATAGAGCTAAGTCTCCCAGGGGATCTGTCAGTTTCACTTCGACTTCATTGAAAGTTCTTCCCTGAGCTGCCACAGCTGTATCATCAGCGTAACTAAATTGCCTTGTTTGTTTGTGTCTGGGTTGGTCGTTGGTATATATGTTGTATAGAATCGGCGCGAGGACACTTCTCTGTGGTAGCCCGTTTTTTGGTCCCTCCACCGACTGTTCTTGGACTGGAGCGTTACGTAGAAGCGTCTATTCTGGAGGAGACATTTCACTAACCTTGTTAGTCGGAAATCCTTTGTAGTTTCGTAGAGTTTTGCGAGTAGCCGTTGATGGTTAACTGTGTCATAGGCGGCAGTTAGGTTTATGAACGCTACTCCTGTTATTTCTTTCCATTCAAAACCATCTTCAATATGTTGGGTGAGAATAAGAATTTGATGCAGCAGCACTTTCCGGGTTTTTCTCCACATATTCAGCGATCCGGTTCAGTATCATTCTTTCAAATGCCTTGTAAAGGTGACACAAAAGAGAGACAGGTCTAAAACTCTTTGTATCCGCTGGATACCGCAGAATATACAGAATCGGCCTGGTTTCTTCTTAAGCTTCTTTCATTTGGAATATTCCAGTTGCGGTATTTTATTCATTCCAAGAAACATGCGCAATTCGTTTTGAAAATCTATTATACATATATGCACCGTATTTTTAAAAATACCACTATATGCAAAATTCAAAATTAGAGAAAGATTGTTCAAAGAAATATAACAGTAATTTTAAAGTTAATTATTAAAAAACATTATTATTCAAAAAATTAATTGAAAGTAAAATTAAGAGGCTATCCTAGTGTAAAATTACGAAATTCACATACTTTTTTGTTAATTTCTAAAATAAAAAGAACTGTACTAATTGTTTTGAAAATTTTCATTAGAATTTATTATAAAAAGAAGTAGATGTAAAATAATTTTCATAAAAAAATTTCGAAAATTAAACGATTTATGCGCCATCTACTTGCACCGGGAAAATCAAAACATAGCTCCACTGCTGCAGTAATTGGGACTAATAGAGATCCTGAAACATGAAATTTCAAAGTTATTATTGAAATATAAGATATTTTCTATACCATCAACTAGGGGTATTTTTGGCCGGCCACAGTTTCTCGTCTGTGATGCAACGTCCACGCCACATAAGAACCCACGGTCAATCATCGGAAACTATTTTTGTGGATCCACAGAGTGCCCGGCCACAGTCGCCCGTCTGTTATTGCGCTAACGGAATAAAATACCACAAATATTTTTTTACATTTTGTTTTTTCGGGAAGCTACAGGGAGTTTTGCTTCAACATATTTTTTTTGCTAAAATATTTCCAGAATATCAGTTTTTTACGCCCCTCTAAGGCCTGCGCCCCAATGCACCGCATTGGTTGCATTGGCGTTAGTTACGCCACTGACTTGAAGACCAAACAGATAACGCCTACCACCTTGAGCTAGAAAAAGAGGTAAATGATGAACCAAGAATATTACAGCGGGAAGTTTATTACACGATCACTACCTCTCAGTATAAAAATACTTAAAATCACGTAGACTAACCAAGTCACAAATGAGGAGGTCCTGAGAAGAATGAAGAAGAACCGAGAGGTACTGACCACCATCAAATCTCGAAAGTTACAATACTTCGGGGACATTATGCGAAATGAATCCAGATATGCCCTCCTACAAGCCATCCAGTAAGGAAAAATGGAAAACTAGAAAGCGGGAATCAGGAAAAAGAAGGACATCCTGGATAAAGAACCTTAGAACCTGGTTCAACAAAACATATGTGCAGCATTTCCAGCTTTTAAGTCTTTTTCCATATTTTTTTCGTGAATTATACCAATAACATAACTTTTTTCAATCGCTCATTTGATTTACCAACTAATTGTGTTTTTTGAGATTCTTCGTTTACATACTTTACTTCGGAATGGGACGTTTCGATGCCGCCGGTTCATCGCCGGCCGTTTCGATGCCGCCGGTTCATCGCCAATCCATTTCATCGCCGTCATATCTCGCATTTCCTAGAATTCCTAATTAATACTAAAAATAACTAATAATTGTAACTGTCGAAAATTCGGAAATATATCAGATAGCGATTAATTGACTGGCGATGAATCGGCCGGCATCGGCATCGAACTGGCGGCATCGAAACGGCGGTGATGAAACGTCCTAGACCCACTTTACTTATACAAATTCTTCTTCTTTTGGTGCCATATTAGATCTCCCCAACGTTGTCAATTACATTGGCGAGTTGTTAGGTGTTCAGCACTATCTATTCCTGTCAAATCGCGAATATTCTTGAGCCATGACATCTGCTTCCTTACGTTTCATGGCAAGTCGATCTTACCTTTAATGGCAAGATAGATACAGTTGATTCTACAAGGCAAGATTGAGGGCAACAGAAGCCCTGGAGGTAGACGTATATCCTGGCTGGCCAATCTTAAAAAGTGCATTGATCTGACGCCAACTGATCTATTTCGAGCTGCTGTGAATAGAATAAGATGGGTCAACATGGTCGCCAACATCTCTGGAAAATAGGCACCTTTAGAAGAAGACAAAATAAAGGATTTTGTACCGGTCTGGTCTTGTCTAAGAACATGCCCTAGGTATATTTTTTTCTTATTCTAATAGTTGTGAGTAACTCACGGCATTTGCTCTATTTAATACAGCTTAATTGGTCTACATCGCTATCCACGGACGATTCTTCTATGAAACCACATCTCAAACGCTTTTGACGATTGAGGGTATTGTCGTATGAGCCTTCAGAATTCAGATCTCGATACCATGTAACAACATTGACCGAATATAGCATTTATTAATTGTTCATTCTTTGAAGTAATTTTAGGTTTAAGCTGTGTTAGTGCTTATCATAAGTTCAAAAAAGGAAATTCAGCGACATGAGAGAGTAGGGTCTTGACACTGGGACACTAGCAAGGTGACCATATCACGGAAGCTTCCAACTAAAGGCGAATTTAGACTTATTCACTTTACATGTATACTGCGGATGATAGATGAACAGTGAAAGTGTGTAGATTGAAAAGGTCAGCAATTTACTATTTCACTGACGGAATTCATTTCACAGTCTTTTCAAAATGGCGAATAGTTCTGGCGTGGAGTTAATAAGCAACTACATTACTAGAAGAATGTCGAAAATTAGAAAAAAATCAGGGAGTTTGCCTCTTTCAACAAAACAATAAACGAGGAGTATAAACATCGTATAAACGCTTTCTGCTCCACTCTTTTCTGACTTCCTAATTTTTGCTAACTCAACAATAATAGCGAGTGTGGATAGTTTTTATTTTTGATTTTATGTCGCCTATATTTAATCCAGATAAATGTAGCTGTTTTAGTAGGGACCGGTTTGCATTTTCACAAAAAATATTATTTTATGGTAGTCCTCAGATTTATTATTCCACAGGCACTCATGATTACGATATATTTCTAGAAATATATGCATATGTTTATCTTTCCACTGAAAAGTCGTTTTACGTAGGTATCAAAATATGAACAAAAATACCGAATAAAACAAGTTTACACTTTACACTAGTGGTTCATTGTGGAAGAATCATCCAACCATTTCATTAAAAGTAGGAACACCTTCTACTTTGTTCCCTTTTTAGTTTGGATGTGCATCTTGGGTGAAATGTAGATGAAAAGTATGTTTATACTTTTCATTTCAGATGAATCATCCGCAGTGTACATCTAAAGTGAATAGTCTGAATTCGCCTTAAAGACTAATTTACACTTATTCACTTTAGATGTACACTGCGGATGATACATGAATAGTAAAAGTGTAGATTGAAAGGCCAGTAATTTACATTTTCACTGACGGAATTCGTTCCACAGTCTTTTCAAAATGGCAAATACGATTTTAAGTGTCGGCGTGGAGTTAATAAGTAAAGCATGACTAGAAGAATGTCGACAATTAGAAAAAAAAATCAGAAGGAGTTTGCCTCTTTAAACCAAAATAAACGAAGAGAATGGACATCAGCGCTTCCTGATCCACTCTTTTCTCACTTCCTAATTTTTGCTAACTCTGGACAATAGCGAGTGTGGATAGTTTTGATTTTTGATTTTATGTCGCCTATATTTAATCCAGATAAATGTAGCTCTTTTAATACAAACCGGTATGCATTTTCACGGATGTTTATTTTATGGTAGTCCTCAGATTGAATATTCCACAGGCACTCATGATTACGATATATTTCTAGAAATATATGCATATGTTCGTCTTTCCATTGAAAAGCCATTTTACGTATCAAAAAAATTACATATTCAACTGCATTTTGATGGCATGGAATGTTCAATGATCCGAAAAAACAAGTTTATACTTTACACTAGGGGTTCACGGTGGATGAATTATCCAGCCAGTTCATCGAAAGTAGGAAGACGTTCTACTTTGTTCACTGTTTACTTTGGATGTGCATCTTGGATGAAATGTAGATGAAGAGTATGTTTATACCTTTCATTGCGGATGAATCATCCGCAATGTACATCTAAAGTGAATAAGTGTAAATTCGCCTTAATGCAACTACTTGAAGGAGAACTGATGCGACACAGGCTTCTAACCGGGCTATGATTATGGCTAAAAAATAGCTGAGCTCTAATTTTCTTTCCAAAAGATTCTGGTGGAAGTTATGAAACTACTATGATGGGATGATGGGAATTAAGACAGCAGTGATATCTGGATAAAATGGTATCGATGATGAAATAGAGTACAGAATTTTTTGATGGAGTTTAATAAAAGGACAGGGTTTGGATAAGGGCTCACAGATATAAAGTTCCAGAGACAAGTAGTGTCCTATTTTTTGAGGTAAGAAAAACGAGAAATGATAGTTTCTACTTGGTCCTTATTTTTATATATATTTTCTATATTTTCGACAAATTGAATTTTAAAGACGAAAATAATGGTTGCTTTGTTAACGTGGAAGTCTGTTTATCTTATATTCGAAATACGTAAAGCTTCCATACTATATAAACCGTACAACGCTATTTAGAAACGTGTGAGGAAACCTGATACAGTAGAGACACTGATTTACACTGCAGTGTACACAAACATGCCACAAAATTAATTACAATATAAAGTCAAGTGAACGTGGCGGTGAGCATGCTCGGCATGGTTAATAAGTCCGGTTTCGACTGCCTATAACGTCCTTCTACTTCTCAAAAGCTATTTGTCTTTCACGGCTTTTATGAACTCGTTCCCTTCTTGTTTGCTGTTATACTTTTCGGACTTCATTTTCAGTTCAAGTTTACTTTTGATACCACTCAACTGCATGTTTCGTTATTACTACTAAATACAAAAGTGATAAAAATATCACAAACATTCAAAATATATAAGGACTTACTATTTACAATAAGGTAAATTCTAATCTTTAAATCCTAAATAAAACTTTAAGGAATACTTATACAGGATGTAACAAAAATACAGGTCATAAATTTAATCGCGTATTCTGGGACCTAAAATAGTTCGATTGAACATAACTTACCTTAGTACAAATGTGCACGGAAAAAAAGTTACAGCCCTTTGAAGTTACAAAATGAAAATCGATTTTTTCCAATATGTATATCGAAAACTATTAGAGAGTTTTTGACATGTGGTATTGTTATGGCGGTAGTATTTTAAGAAAAAATTATAATGAAATTTGGACACCCCATAAAAATTTTATGGGGGTTGGTTCCTTTAAACCCCCCCAAACTTTTGTGTACGTTTCAATTTAATTATTATTGTAGCGCCATTCGTTAAACACAAGTTTTTAAAAACTTTTTTGTCTCTTGTACTTTTTCCAAAAGTCAGTTTTTATCGAGATATTTGAATATTTGTCAAATCCACCACATATTTGTATACGGTAAAGTACGATTATGGAGACTTGGTAATAATATGAAAATTTATTTATGATTTACATTTCTAGGTATATTTTGAACCATATTAAAAAAGAAGCCACATCTCGATAAAAGATGCTTTATCAAAAAAAATACAAAGAGGCAAAAAAGTTTTAAAAACACTGTGTTTAACTAATGGTACCGCAGTAATAGTTTAATTGGAACGTACACAAACATTTGGGGGGTTTAAAGGAACAAAACCCTCATAAAATTTTTATGTAAACATATTAAAAAAGAAGCCGCAACCAGGGCCTATTTTACCACTAGGCCCGTGAGGCACCTGCCTCGGGCCCGTATTTGAATAGGGCTTGGTGAGATTACAAAAAAAAACATTTTTATTACAATAACAAAATAAATTTTCATAATTATTTAATTTTACGAACAGGAAATAATAAATGGTAACAATAACAGTTGTAATTCAAGAATGTTTAATTGTTTAAATATAAATTTTCTTTATTGTTAATAATAATTTTAATTTCTGGTGCGGCTATATTTCTATTAAATAATTAATATATTTAAAAAAGTTATCATTATTATTAAATTCTACATAGGGGCCCGAAAATTGTGTAGTTCCTCGGGCCTGCTTTGAAGTAAAATAGGCTCTGGCCGCAACTCGATAAAAACTGCCTTATCGAAAAAATACTAGGAGGCAAAAAAGTTTTAAAAATATTTAATTTAACTAATGGCACCAGAATAATAATTTATTTGAAACGGACACAAAAGTTTGGGGGGGGGGTTTAAGGGAACAAAACCCCCATAAAATTTTTATGGGGTGCACAAATTTCACTATAATTTTCTTTAAGATGTTCTTGCCATAAGAATGCCACATGTCCATTTTCAACAAAAAATCTCTAATAGTTTTCGGTATATTCGAAAAAATCGATTTTCATTTTGTAACTTCAAAGGGCTGTAACTTTTTTTGTGTGCATATTTGTACTAAGGTAAGTTAGGTTCATTCGAACTATTTTTGGTCCCAGAATATGTGGTTTAATTTATGACCTGTATTTTTGTTACACCCTGTATTATCAGTAGCAAAAAAAGTTCAAAAACTCAGCAAGGGAAACAAGATTTAATAAAAAGGAGACAACATAGTTGTACAAGACCGAACACTTAATGAAATAGAAATAACAAAAATCAACAAAAGCATTCATTAAAAAAAGTCTAGGGAAGACGTAAGGAAGTACAAAATAACACACTTAAATGACATACTTAGAGGAAAAGTAAGGCACGCGAGACTGGAGGAAGAAAATAACCGAAAGTAGAAATCTAATACAAAACTAAATAATGATGAAAACGAGTAAATTACAGAAATTCAAAAAATATTTTGAAAGAACTTATTATTTGTAATTCATAAATACCAAGTTTGGAAGAAAAAACTATTAAAACAAGAAATAAATCTCTTTACAGTTAAAAAATAGGTTAATTTATTTTTAGACCAATGATAATAAAAATAAAAAAAAATCATTTCAAATGTTGAAAATGCCCGCCATCTCACCTCTTGAGAACGTGCAAGCCTATAAATAAATTCTTGAGTCACTCTTTCCAGAATTTCTCCACGTATTAGATCACATACATCAATTATTCTCTGTCTCAAATCCTGCAAGCATGTTGGTCTATTAACGTAAACCCGTGATTTTAGATAACCCCAAAGAAAAAAATCTAACGGGTTGAGGTCGGGAGAACGAGCTGGCCACTCTAGGAATCCTCTACGTCCAATCCATTGATTTGGAAAATTCATATCCAAAAAATCCCTAACCCGTCGATCATGGCGGGGAGGCGCTCCATCTTGTTGAAACCAAAAATTGTGTGGTAACTGGCCATTCTGTTGAAGTGCAGGAATAATTTGGTTATTTAGTAAATTTAAATACTTGTCTCCATTCAAATTTCCGTCTATGAAAAAAGGGCCTATTAGTCTATTTTGAACAATTCCCATCCAAACATTTAACTTTTGTGGATAATGTGCTTCAATAATCCAACGAGGATTCTCATTCGACCAATACCTACAGTTATGGCGGTTAACGGTTCCATTTAAGCAAAAAGTTGCCTCATCGGAAAACACTACATTACTTGCAAAATGTTCGTCATTGTTACAAATGTCCATCATTCGTTCGCAAAACTCTAGCCGTCGGTCAAAATCATCATCTGACAATTCTTGAACCAATTGTATCTTATACGGATGATATTTTTCCATTTTCAATATTCTCCTTACAGAACGTTGACTTATTCCATGGTTTAGTGCCAAATTTGTTGTGGAAGTTTGAAGTGATTCCTCTAAATCAATTGCAATATTTTGTTTAATAACTTCGTTCGTTGCAGTCCGTGGTCTTCCAGTTTTGGCAAATTTTTGACTATCCCAGCTGCATTAAAACGTTTTAGTAACCGTTGAACGTGATATAGGATTTCTTTCAGGATGCAGTTCATTAAAAATATTACACACTACGTCATGAGTTCTAACACGATCACCATGACCGATTATCATATTTCAATGCGATCTCTTTCACTTAAATGAACCATTTTGAATAAAACTTATTTCTGTCAATTAGTTCAGTAACAGTTACCTACTATGCTAAATTCAAATAAATACAACAATAGTTTTAGCCCCGTATTTATAGTCGGTACTCAAGACTGATCTCGAGATTGGTCTCAGCCAAGACGATCTTACGGCAACGTCGAGCTCAAGACCACGTTCTGTTTTATAAACGAGTCTTCGGCTAATCTCGGCCAAGATTGATCTCGAGGCTGGAAAATTATGGATTTTAAGCAATTTTGACATAGAACACCAACTAAAAACTGTCAATCGTCAAGTTAAATATCTTTGCAATGTTTTTATATTTAATTTGTTTTTTGAAAATAGATTATTAAAATGTTTTCAGTTAAATAAAGTTTATTTTATTGATTAAAAGTTTACATTTTTATTTTTTCTAAATCTTACATGCTATTTTTTCAAAGGTTAATGACCTCTCATAATTTGTTTCCATTATGAGATAAAGGATTTCTTTTCTTTGTGGTAAAGGATTGCATATTAAAGGAAAGTATAAATATATTCTTTGATATTACCCCAGTATAACAGAATACTGTGATATTACTTTATTCTTGGTTGGGAGTAATGGGGTTTAATGAAATATTCAAAGTTCTAAGAGAAACCACTGGGAGATATCATTTATTTCTTATGAGAGAAAGCAAAGCAAATAAAACTCTGGTATATTACCTGCCTTTTTATTAATGGTGTAAGCTTTCTTCTATGTTTATATTCTTCATCTGACTAACAACAAAGAAGAAACCATGACAGGTGGTACTTGTATAAAATGCAATTACTATTTTCATGGGAATAAGCCTCAATTTAAGTTTTAAATTAAATTTATTTAATGTTTAAATTCTTAAAGACAGATCACATGCTATAAATTTTTTGTGATGGATATTATTGAGTTAAAGTTGATTTTATGTAATCGAATTAACTATATTTTAATAAAATCGTCCCAGGAATGCAACTCATAACTATTGGTGATATTGTTTTAAAGACATCTACTCTAAAATGTATAAATATAGGTATGTCCGAATGAGTTAGATAAAATTAAATTATTAGAAGAATTTTTATCAAGCAACAACAATATTGATATAAAATATTAACAATCTTACCCAAATATCAGCAGAAAAGTAAATATAGCCTATCCATTTCTACTGGACATTAACGCTCCTCCTCCAATTCTACACTTCTATATCATCCTAATCTCCTTACTGCTTCGAACAACTCTTTTCATGGTCTTTCTTTTTTTTTCCTCCAAAAATAATCTCTTACATTCAAGTAATGTTGACCTAGCCACCTGACTTTCCATATCTATTATTTTTTGCCAGTCCTAACTCGGAACTGCCAGCCCTTACCAGTACTATGTCTATTTTCATTTCATCTTTCTTATTCATTGGGTGCGTTCGGACAGCTGAGCCAGCAGTAGCTGTCAGACGTCACCGCTGGAAGTCAGCCGCTGAGAGATTTACTAAGCTTTCCCTATCACGGCTGGATACAACCACTCAGCTGATTTCTGCTTACAGCCAGCCACTACGGTCGTCCGAACGCACCCATTGTTTCAAGTGCCACAAGCATACAATGCCACTTGAAATAACTGCTTCATAATACATTTTTGCATTATAGTTGTCCTACATACATTTTTGACTTCAATCATATACCATCGATCTGCTTACTAGCTTACTCCTAGTAGTATCTTTTCTATTTCTTTTTCTTCTTCCCATTTATCAATTATTGCCACTCCTAAATACTTGAATTTGTTGATATTTTCAATTTTGTATGCCTTTGTTCCTGTTTTTAGTGTGAAAAATTTATTCTGTTTCATCTCTCCACACATTTCAATACACTTAATATTTTATTTTTGTTTCATTTATAGACATGCAATTTTCTTGCTTCACCTCTCAAGTTTCTAAACAACTTCAGCTTTTTTTCTTGTTAAGAGGACTATGTCATCTGCATAAATAATGGTATACAGTGATGAGCGTGCTATTAACTGGCAAAATGACATAAAAGATGGAGAGATATAGTATGTTGTGAAATAAAAGGAGATGAAACTAGTAGAGGTGTACAATTATCAATAGGAACCTATAAATTTACATTACATTACATAATTTTCCACCTTTAGACCTCTGTGACAGTTGTCATACTCCTGCCACACATCTAAAGGTGACAAACTATGTAATGTAAATTTATAGGTTCCTATAGATAATTTTACATCTCTTTTTATTTCACAACATATGTTTTGCGCTATTTTGCTGGTTATTAGAGTGCTCATCACAGTATTGCTGTTTACACACCTGGACCTCGGAGGTAATCTACACTATGTCGACATGGTGTTTTTTTATTAGTTGGATTATACACATTGGTTATATATTATCATTAAAATATAGTCATATTGTCTTTCAACTAATTATGGGATATATCAGATTTTTATTAACATCCTAAGTGCTCTAAACTTTGTTGCAAACACATGCTAAACACAGTTGCTCGAAATGACATAGTGTAGTTTACCTCCGAGGTCCAGATGTGTAATTAATTTTATATTTGGTAAGGAAAGGTTTGTCAAATAAATACTTATTTAAGAAGAGGGAAACTCATACTCATTTATTTTAAAATAAAATATAAAAAATACATATTAAGAAATAAAATAAAAAATATATCTAACATAATACAGATTCAATAATGTATTCTCAGAATAAATAAACAAATTCCAGTTGAACAAGAGAAAGACAGAAGGTTACTATATATTTATATTCCAAAAATATATGGTGAAAGTACAATAGTAGAGTAGCAGTAGACAGGTAGGTAAAATAAATGATGATAAATTGATAAAGCACTGGAAACAACGATAAAGCACTAGAATCAGGCTAAATAGCATCTAAAATATGAAGACCAGAGAAGATATAATTTTGAACTATACAGGGCATACCACGATCCATATACTTTCATCAAAATAGGACCACAGTCTAAGAGGAAGGATGGAAGCATATGAAATACTTTCCAAAATAAACACACAAATGTCAGCTGGACATATAACGAGAGAAAGACTATAGATTAGATATAAGGAACAAATAGAATAAGACATTGATATTTTAAAAATAAAAAATTGCAAGAACAAATCCTGAAATAGATTGGAATGGAGCTGTATTCCTCAAGAGACCAAAACTCGAACAAAAAGGGTTGTCGAACAATGATCATGATAACATTTTGAGAAATAATAGACAAAAAAATCAAACACAATAAGAGTAGGTATTCAATAATGTATTCTCATGCAAAATATTGTTGAAAAAAATGTCACCAAAAATTTAGAGATTGTTCCACATCATTAACATGTCTATTTACCACCAGATCATTATTTACCTAGATTGTAAGGTACTGCTGTAGCACATATTATTGCAAGACATGTATATAATTTGATTTGTAGACCTTGTTGAAGAAAGGAAACTCTCTTTTCCAGGTTCCAAATAGCTTTTCTACATTTCTTGTTCTCACATGAGTACTATGGTAAAAATATCTTATTTTCTTGATCATTACCTAAAAAGATATTTATGTCTATTAAATAACCTACTATTTATTTAGCAATTATCAATAAATACCTGGCTGTAATACTGGGGTAAGTAGATAGTGTCTGCATGCATACCCACTACTGTCATCTATTCCTATTAATAATCCTGGAATTTCACTTCTTTCCATTTCACAATTTCACTCTTAATGCTCTTAGATCAAATATTGAATGACTTGATAAACTTGTTGTTGAACAGTAATATACATAATTCTCAGTTGAACAGTAATTTCTCTTCTAGTACCTACAAATTCATTTACATAATAAGAGCCTGAATAACATATTGTGTCTTTACAGTACCTGCACATTTTTGGAAAGTGGGCTTCCTCATAAAAACTGGTTATATTCCTATAAGTAGCATAAAACCTTTGTTGTTTAAGTTAATGCGCTGATTCGCTGATGAACTTCAATATTGTAATACTCCATTGTATTTTAGATTATATTTTTATCTTGAATATATCGCTTTTGTATACTTCCCGGCCGATTTTCTTCTCCAATATTATCAATAAACTCTAAAAATGCTTTTACTTCTTCATACATTTTTATTGTAATTAGAAAAACAAAAAATATATGTTGGAACTGAATTAAAAATATTCAAAATTCAAACAATAACAAACAAAGTTAGGTTAGAATCGCGGTCTTGAGGAAGGTCGATCGATGACTTGAGATTCGGCTGTCATTTTGCACTTCCCAAGACAGCGTCGTGTCTCGAGATCGTTTTATAAAACACAAATTTGGTTCAAGGTCGGTCTTGAGCATCGACGCTGTCTTGAGACTCGACTATAAATACGGGCCTTAGTCTATAGTCTATAGTCTATAGTATGGATGGTATTGTCCTTTTCATGAGCATTTTTCAGTGCGTAACAAATGATAGGAAAAAGGGTAAGTCCGTGATAATAGGTACACATTTATGACATTTATTCTAACATGAAACATGACATTTTAGTTAAATCTGATAGTTGTCACATTTTATTTTCAATTTGGAATAAAAACAAATCAAATGTGTTTCTTGTATTTATAAAATGGTATTTTCTTTGATTTGTATAGTCTTACAAATTATACAGATTATATTTGTAATATTATTATCTAATTAAAAAATTATGTCGCCATCTATCGACAACTAGAATAACTAGAATAAATGTTATAAAATTTATAATGACATTTAATGTCACCGACGAAATGTAATCACCGACGTGCCTTTTTTTCTGTCACATACAATTTAATGCGTTAGAAAGAAATCGAAAAACTGTGACGCACTGAAAGATGATCATGAGAAAAAGAATAGTGCTCGTTTATTTTTAATACAAAAATTATCTACAGACACTTTTTAAATATTTTTTTCTTCCAAATTTGGTATGTATGAATTAAAAATAATAAGTTCTTTCAAAATCTGCAAAAAAATACAGGGTGTCCCATTTAAAATAAATAAGTTAAGGGTATTTCTGGTGAAACCGGAAGTGAACTAGTAACAAAAAGTATAGCAACAGATGCGTTTTGCGTCACTGTAATTGCATGCAAAGTTTCAATAAGATTGTTCTTTTCGTTTCAAAGATATTTGGTTGGTTCCATTCTTTAGCCAATCCAGTATGTACTGTCAAAGACAGAGTATCTTAAAATAGGGGATGATAAAGAATATCCAGAGTTAGAAATTAGAATCACAAAAACATGTAAAGAATATAAATATCTCGGAGCTATAATATCTAAAGAAGGCACTACCAAAAAAGACATCGAAAACAGAACGCAACAGGGAAAAAAGTTTTAAACATTCTAAGCTCTCTATTATGATCAAAAGATATATATGTTACAGTTCAAGTTGATTCTCAGTTAGAGTTGACTCCAACTAGTTGGAGTCAACTCCAACTGAAACGAGCAGTAAAAGTTGATTTTAAAAATTTAAATCAACTTTTACTAGTTGGAGTTGACTCTTCCTGGATCGATTCAGTAAATGTTGATTATACGAGAATCTCAAGTGCATTTTTGATGAGTGTGCGTTTCTTTGTTTTGACCGTTTCATCTACTTGTTAGTATAGCCTGTAACGTCGCCCCCGTTAGGTAAATTATTCTGATTCGATTTTTTGCACAAACTTACTCAAAGAAATACATCCGTATAACAATCCTTATAATAAATACATAGGGTGTCACGCGGTACCGCGGTCGAAAAATTGTTTAACCAATTTCAGTAAAGTCAGTCAGTAAAGTGACTTTTTATCGAACGAGTCTGATATTACGAGCAGAAGAACAGACGCGTTCGATAAAGAGTATTGAGGTGGTGCGTACAAAATTGTATCGTTAATCATAAAAAACATTAACATTTACTTACAACTTTGAGGAAATTTTTTTAATTGTAGACGAAATAAAAAATTCGTACGACAGTAATGACAGTAATGACAGATGACTTTTGATTGATGGCCGGTTTTGATGTTTAATCGATAGTTATCAATATTGTATACCTACCTAATTACTAAATCTGTAAAGTTTTGATTTATTTTGTATGAATATAATTGCGAAACACTACAGAATTTTACTTTTTGACATAAATTTTATTAATAATAAGATAAATTTTGTACAATATTTTTAATAATTAAAGTAAATAAATTTTAACCTTTAACTACCCGCGCATCAAGTTATAACATAACTACACGCGTGGCGTACTTTGTACGCCACAAGAAAATACACTTAAAAACAGCGGATTTGTTTATTTTTTTTTGAAAAAATACACTTAGTTGTTTGTTATAAACCTTATTCGGCATCAGTGAATACTTGTAGTTCCTTTTCAGTAAGTCAATTGGGATTTTTAAACAAATCCGCTGTTTTTAAGTGTATTTTCTTGTGGCGTACAAAGTACGCCACGCGTGTAGTTATGTTATAACTTGATGCGCGGGTAGTTAAAGGTTAAAATTTATTTACTTTAATTATTAAAAATATTGTACAAAATATAACTCGACAACAATCAATTTTAGAGAAAAATCACAAAATACCTTTTTTTGCTCAGAATAACCCAAATGATCTAAAAAAAATTGTTCGAAGTGAAAAAATTATTTTTGTGAATTTGTCTAAAAAAATTGTTTAAAAAACAATTTATCGATCAAGGTACTGCCTGGCATCCAGTAGATTTGTTATAAGGACCTCTTTCTGAGTAAGTTTGTGAAAAAAATTTGAATCGGAGTAATTTACCTAACGGGGGCGACGATACAGCCTGGACTAATTTGAACATATTCAGTAACATTTAATTTCTAGAATCGGCTGTTTGTGTGAATCAGAATCAACTTTTACTAAATGGCATTGGGAAGAGTATACTTTTCCTAGTTGGAGTCTACTTTTACTAGTAAATGTTGAATATAAATCTTCATTTTATATTTATAATCAACTTTTACTGAAACCACCCGTTAGAGTCGACTCCAACTAGTTGGAGTCAACTCCAACTGGATAATCAACTTGAACTGTAACATATATAGCCCGATCAGGGAACGCAAAATTTTACGAAAACCTATATTGCGAAAACGGTCTATATTGAAATAAGCCTCGAGTACCTTACCTACTCGTTGGAATCTTGAAATTAAATGTATAAACTTCAATTTAGTAGGTACTTATCCACCTGAAAACTAATAATTTACATATTAAGCATCAAAAATTGTGTTTTCACATTTTCAGATTTTAAATCGCTTATAACTCGAAAGCTATCAACTTTTCAGAAATATGAAAAGAGATTTTTGGTTTAAAATTACCCAAGAAACCTAAAAATATATTTTTTGGGGCAAAAAGGTAATTTTAAATTTGTTAAAAAAATTGTTTTCGTTAAAAAAACTCTACAAAATTCAATTAACAGTGAGAAAAATGACATTATGGAGTGAGTTTAGTGCAACTAATTCTCATTAGGGAGTTGAGATATTCATATGTTAGCTGAGATTTGAACCAATTTTTAATAAAGTTCATTCTTGATAAAGCGGCTTCGCACACATAAGTTGAGCCAACAAAATTTCATGACCAAACATTTTCAAAATTGCCATTCTGAATTTGCCATTGCTATTGCCATTGCTATTTTGAATTTAATGTCGGTACGGACAAAACTAGCCCACGGTCTGGATGCGGACCGCGGTCCGCCAATTGGTAACTCCTGGCTAACTAAACGTCAAAGAATAAATAATGCCAAGAAAAAATATGCAGGAGTGTAAAACACGAAGTAAAAATTGAGAAAACAAAACATGGAAAATATTAGAAGTTAGAAGGCATAAAAAATTATGAACTTATAGCAGAATAATTAGATACATACACATACCAGACATCGCAGAATATTGCTCGAAGAAAAAAATCAAGAATTGTGAAGAAATTTTTTATTTTTAGAGAACTTCTTACAAACCCTAAACTCATGATTAATATAAAAGAGGCACAACGGGAATGGGAAATAAACATAAAAAATTTTGTGTCAACTCATTGTTTCCACAACTTCTTCAACACACCCGTGAATAAAATAAACAACACCTCTGATTATATTTTTCGGCGAATTCCGGACCAACCCTTCAGACACAGGTAACTAAATCATCCCGAGATTGTCAAATGCAGATAACGATGCTCGAAACGTCAATCATGAGAAGACAGTCAAAATAAACCCACGTAGGTACCGTGCTTGACATTAAAAACCATATTTCATAACCACTTTATCTGATCGTCGTCTCGAGTATCCTCTCGTTATTTTTTATTTCTTCTGCATCTGCATCGCCATCGATGATGACGATGAATATAAGATTGGGTTTTGGTTTGTGTTTACCAATTCCACCAAAAATTAACAATGTATGGCTCTTCTTCTTCTTGTGCCACTCCTATCGGAGATTGGAAATCATCAAGGCTACCCTGACTTTGTTTACAGCTGACCTAAAAAGTTCATTAGTGGTGCAGCCAAACCACTCTCTCAAATTCCGCATCCACGACATTCTTCTACGGCCTGGATTCCGTTTTCCTTGCATTATATTTTGAAGTAATGCATATTTATGACCTCTCATCAGGTGACCCAAATACTCGAGTTTTCTTCGTTTTATCGTTAATAAAATTTCTGGGTCTCTTCCTATCCTTCGTATTACTTCAAGATTTGTGATTCTTTCAACCCAACTTTTCTTCAGCATTCGACGGTAGCACCCACCACATCTCGAAACTTTCAATATTTTTTATGTTGTTCTGTTTGAGAGTCCAGGCCTCTACACCGTATAATAGCGTGTTAAATACGTAGCCACTTAGCATTCTTAATCGTAGAGGGATGCTTATATCTCTGTTGCAGAAGAATTTTCTTATCTTTATGAAGGTGGCCCTGGCAATTTCGATACGTCTTTTTATTTCATTGTTTTGGTCTCCAGTTTCGTTTATTAAAGTTCCCAAGTATTTAGTATTTATAACTTGATACTTTTTCAATTTGAATGCCGTTTATAATATGTGCTGGTTGTGTCATGATTTTACTGAAGACCATATACTTGGTTTTTTTGATATTAATGTTTATGCTATAATTGTTGCAAGCAATATTTATGTTTGTAAGTAATCGTTGTAATTCTTCTACTGTTCTTGCAACTAGTACAGTGTCGTCTGCGTATCGAATATTATTTACAACCTCTCCATTGATTACGATTCCTTCATTTGCTTGCAAAAGGGCTTCCTGACAGATGCTTTCACTATATACATTAAATAGCAGTGGTGACAAAATGCATCCCTGTCTTACTCCTCTACGTATTTCTATTGCTTTTGATATCTCGTTTTCTATTTTGATGTTAGCTTTCTGATTCCAATATAAGTTGAGAATTATTCGCAGAGAGCTGTAAATACATAAGCCGAAACGCTGAACATAGAAGAAGGAAGTAGTAGAAACTTTTTATAAAACGATTATAATGAAACATGCGAAACAACTACTGAACCTAATAAACTTTATAAAAAACAGATGAAAGATGAAATAATAAAGTATTCAAAAATATAAAAGCCAGCAAATAAAAATTAGGATGATAAGAAAAATATAAGAAATTAAGGAACAACAAAAGATAAGCTAGTAAGCAGGTCAAGAAAAGTTAAGATTGATCAAACAAAGAGAAGGAACATGCGTAAGCGTAAGTTAATACGTTAAAAATAAGCGTAAATTAAGAAAATAATAAAAACATAGGGAACTGTTTTTTTCCTTTCTTTTTTGTTTTCTGGGTTCTGGATATTTTTCTCTTGTCGTGGTCGTCTTCATATCATCAATTTGGTTCCGAGGCTTCACATTGATTCTTTAAGCAGTATTAGATTTTACGATTCTTACTCTTCTTGTAGTTTCTTCTCCTATCTGAGGTTGGCTATTATCACAGCTATCCTTACCTTATTGGCGGTGGCTCTGAAAAGATCTACTGCGCTGCAACTATACTACTCTCTTAAGTTTCTCAGCCAGGAAATTCTTCTTCTACCTATGGATCTTAATTTTCCTCTGCATTATGAGCCTTAATATCTCATATTTCGGACCTATAGTGATGTGGCCGAAATATTTTTACTTTCTTGTTTTGATGTTCTTTATCACCTCGCAAACCTTGTGTAGCCTTCTTAGCACTTCTGCATTCGTAACTCGTTGAATCCATGGTATTTTCAAAATCCTTCTATAATTGGTAATCGTAATTTACGATTGGTAGGTTGCTAATCTTGCCAATCACCTTCATTCTTCTAAATCATCATCATCATCATCAGCCTCTCTCAATCCACTGCTGGACATAGGCCTCCCCTGTTTGTCTCCAAAGTGTTGTATCTTGTGCTTGCTCTACCCAGTTTTTTGTTGTCCTTCGTAAGTCATCTTGCCATCGTGTTGGTGGTCTTCCTCTGCTACGTTTATCGGCTCTTTGTCTCCATTCAACTAGTTTACGAGTCCATCTTCCGTCCTTCATTCTGGCAACGTGTCCAGCCCATTTCCATTTTAAGTTACAGCTTCTTTCAATGACGTCTATGACTTTGGTCTTAGCTCGTAGATCTTCGTTTCTAATCCTGTCTCGCAGAGTGGCCCTTATCATTGATCGCTCCATTCTTCTCTGAGCTACTCTTAGCTTTTGTGCGTTTTTCTTTGTGAGCGATAATGTTTCTGCACCATAGGTCATCACCGGTGGCACGCATTGGTCGAAAACTTTTTTCTTCATATTAGTTGGAATGCCACTCTTAAAAACGTTCCTAAGAGCTCCGTATGCTGCCCATCCTTGTATTATTCTTCTGGATACTACGGTTGTTTGATTGTCCTTACCTATATTAATTTCGTGACCTAGATATATATATTTGTCTACCAGTTCTATTTGTTCATTTTGTATTTCAAGATGTTTACTTGGTACTAAGTTCGTCATATATTTTGTTTTTGTTATATTCATTTTTAAGCCTATTTTATGACAGGCTGTACTAACTTCTTCCAACATTTTCTTTGTTTGTCCCAAATCGTCTGCAATCAGGACTATATCGTCTGCGTAGCTTAGGTGGTGTAGCATCTCTCCGTCCACATTTATTCCTTTGTCACCCCATTCGAGGTTTTGATCGCTTTTTCTAGAGCCGATATGAAAAGTTTAGGTGATAAAGTATCACCTTGTCGGATACCTCTTTGGGTTTTTATTTGGTTGATGTTAGCGTGTAGTTGTATCGACCTTGTCGCATTTTTTATATATATTACATATTAGCCTCGAATATCGGCTATCAATGCGGCTCTCGTTTAGTGCTTCTATAACACTGTCGAGTTCTACTGAGTCGAATGCTTTGTGGAAATCTACAAATGTTAAAACTAAGGGCTTGTTATATTCTATGGATTTTTCGATGAGTTGTTTTATTGTTTGGAGATGACCGTTGGTTCCAAAGTTTGCTCTGAATCCAGCTTGTTCTCTACTTTGATATAGGTCTAATTTCTTGTCTAATCTTGTGGTAATTACTCTCGTGAAAAGTTTATAAAGATGGTTTAACAGACTGATCGGTCGGTAATTTTCCAGATCAGTTTTTTCTCCTTTTCTGTGCAGAAGAATTGTTTTGGCTCTATTCCATTCAGATGGTATGGATTTCTTTGTCAAACATAGATTAAAGAGATCTTTTATTTTTCTCATTAGAGGTTCACCGCCATTCTTCACAGCCTCGATCACACCTGGTGATTTATTGGATTTCATTTTATTCATCGCTTGTCTAATTTCACTGAGAGATATTTCTGGCATGAGTTCAGAGCCTTGATTTAATATTGTTTTGTTAATTGCATCATTTAGCTGTGTTTGGTTCATCCGTCTGCTTTTATAAAGTTCTCCATAGAAGTCTTCTACTATTGTTAAAAGCTCCTCTCTATTTGTTGTTATGTCGCCCTTTTTGTTTTTTAATTTAATGAGCTGGCTTTTTCATTATTTAGTTTTCTTCGCAGACTTTTTAGGCCTTTATTATTTTCTATGGTTTGTTCGATTTTTAGTGCATTGTACTTTCTTAAGTCTTTTCTTATTGCTTTCTTGACTTCTCTGTTTATCTTTCTCTTTTGCTCTCCATTTGGATCATTTCTTTCTGTAATAAGATTTCTTTGTTTCATTAAATTCCTGGTATCAGTACTAAGTTTTTCTTCGTTCTTATTTCTTGGACAGTGTTTTCTCATGCTTTCTCCAATGGCTTGCGTAATATGTTGGTTTAGTGCATCTATGTTTTCGTTGAGAGTTATGTCTGTGTTGTTTCTCAGTTTGGTTTCGATATCGTTTTGATATTCTTTAATATCCCTAGGTTGGGTCCATATTGGTATTGGTTTCGTATTTACTAATTTGCGTCTCTCTTGTTTTGTGCTTATTTTAACTTCTGCTCTTACCATTCTATGGTCACTACCAGTGTTGAATGCATTTAGGACCATTACGTCTTGGATGATTTCTTTTTTGTTTGTAATTATGAAAGTCAATTTCGTTTTTTGTTTTATTATCTGGGCTTGCCCATATCCATCTTCTATGTGGTTTCTTATAGAAAAAGCTATTCATTTGGACTAGATTATTCTGAAGGAGAAAACCAATTAAGGTCTCTCCTCTTTCATTCCTTCCATTCAGTCCAAATTTTCTAAGTGATGTTTCTTCTGGACATGCTTTGATTCCTATTTTCGCATTAAAATCACCACATATTATCACGAATTGTGTGGGTACCTCGTTTAGGGCTATTGAGATATCGTCGTAGAATTCTTCGACTTCTTCATCTGAATGGGTGGTTGTTGGCGCATAGACTTGAATTATTTTAATGCTGTATCTTTTATTGAGTTGTAACGTTAAGTAGGCAACTCTGTTCGATATTCCCTTAATAGATGTAATTTTATCGCTATGCTTTCTATGTATAAAAAACCCAATGCCTCCCTCTGATGTTTCTTCATTACTCATACTGTAGAAAAGATGCCCTGTACTTCGGGTCTTCAGACTTTCTCCTTTCCTTCTCACTTCGCTGACTCCTATTATGTCCCATTTGATATTTGACATTTCACTTTTCATCTCTGTAAGTCTTTCTTCTGACAACAGACTTCTCGCATTGTAGGTAGCAATATGCATCAATATGTGTTTTTTGGATTTTGTCGTTTGCGAATTTTTGCCTCCCCCAGAATCCTTGAGGCAGACCTTATGACGTGTGGGACTTACCATTACTGATCTACCCACCTGGTGTTCACTATTCACGATTCGTTTGAAATTCGCCATGACGGGGGTAAATTTGGCAGTTAAAACACCACGCTTACCTTGCGTGTTGGTGAGTTTCTAAATCAGCCGCCCACTCTGGGTCAGACGCTGTTTGCAGCCGCCCATTCTGGATCAGACGCTGCAGGTTTGGTTTGATTCTATAGTAACCCTAAAATCGAGGGTTGCCATTTCCGCCATCCGTACCGTACCGAAGCTCCGCTTCTCCGCCGTGGCTGCCGTTGTGGACTTCATCCGTAACCATATTCTTCTAAATGGGTCTTCTGAATGGGATTTGAAAAAGACATTCTTCTAAACGGGTACGGGTTGAACAACATCAGATATGTAGATTCTTCTTGATGTGCCTATCCCTGACGAATGTTGGCGATCATCATGGCAATCTTCACTTTATCTGCAGCAACGCGGAAAAGATACACAGATGTTGTGTTGAACCAGGTTCTGAGATTCTTTAACCAGGATGTTCTTCTTCTTCCTGGACCTCGCTTTCTAAATATTTTTTCTTGTAGGATGGCTTTTAGATCTGTAGATGACACATTGTATTTGCAGAAAACCTAGAAGACCTGCAAGTCCTTATGAACAAAATAACATATCGCAGTCAACAAGATGGACTCGATATAAACGTAAAGAAGACAAAGCCCATGATAAATATCAAGAAAAAGGTAACATAAGGTCAACTCTACGTAAACCAGTTCGAAGTAGAAAGAATAATGCTCTACAACTACCTCGACACGATAATAAATGAAGAATGGATCAACAGCTATGAGGTAAGAGCGCACATCGGAAAAGCTAAATCCATCTTCAATCGGATGAGGGCTTTCTTCAAAAGTCACAATCTCTGTCTCCGTATAAAAGTGAGAATGCTGCGATGCTATATCTTCTCTGCTCTGTTTTGATTTTGAATCGTGGATCATTAACAAAGATATGTGCAACAGATTGCAAGCATTTGAGATATGTTTGTATTGGAGAATACTAAAGATCCCGAGGACTATCCGAATTACAAGCGAAGAGGTAGCGGTGCTCAGAAGAATGAAAAAGAACCAAGAGGTACTAAACACCAGCAAATCTCAAAAGCTACATTACTTCGGACACATGAATCCAGATATTAGATCGTACAAGCCATCCTGCATGAAAAACTATTTGGAAGGCGATGTCCAAAAAAAGAAAAACATCACGGTTAGAGAGCCTCAAAGCCTGGTTCGACACAACATCTGTGCAGCTTTTCCGCACTGCTATAAACAAGATAATGATTGCCATCATGATCGCCAACATTCGTCACGGATAGGCTCATCATGATGAAGCTCACCAGATAGAGACCAAGCAAAAAACAAGGAAAGGGGAAAAAGTATGGTAAAGTAAAGTTTTTATACTCACTCCACCGCTTTATTTCCAGTATTCCATTACCCAGTTATTTAATGTACGAGAACGAGAAGTGGATAGTGCGATATAGTTATTTTCCTAACAAGTGCAGAAAGTCATTCTTTTCCGCACGCGACTGCAGTTTGCCGAACGACGCGAAGCGGGAGTTCGGCAAGCAGTCGAGTGCGGAAAAGAGACTTTCTGCAAGAGTTAGGAACAATATTTTTTCTAAGAGTTAAAAATTACCAAATCTTAATCAATTAATTTAATTAATATGAAAATACATACACAAATTAATTCTTTGACAAGGTTGTCAAAACCAAACTTTCAATATAATTAGTTAGCATGACGACGATCTTGGTTTCCATGACGATGATTCAAAAAGACTGTTATTGTCTACCGATTTGAATTTCGAATATTATGTCAAAATAATTTTATTTCATCGAATTGTCACGTTAATTTCATTAAAACAGGAACACAATAAAATATATTTGAAATAAATTAGTAAATAATATCTAAATATTAGTTTCTTGCATGTAACACGCGTGCGGAAAAGTGAAACTTTCTAAATTAAAATGCGCGCGCGAAAGTAGACATTTTTGCACGCTCGTAGAAAAAATAAATTTATAGATACTGCTTTCCATGTTTGAGTTTCCCGTGAAAGAAAAAATTGCTTGTTGGTGGAATAAATTGGACCGCACATATAGTTAGAAATTCTTAAAAGTTGGTCGCTGGTTCCCGCCCACCTTATTTTTCCGGTGCAACTAGGTGGCAAAGTATCGTGTGTCACATGCTAAACGGTGACAGTGCATGAATCAACTTTATTAATTTTACACCAGGCAGTTTCCAGTTGCTAACTTCACAGAAGGGGGTGTTGGCTTACCTTACCTGCATGCCTTTTGTTCGTTATTGTTTCTCAAATGAACAAAAAAGCGCACTGTAAGCGTTGACATTCTTTACCATGCTGCATTCTTGTATAAATCAGAAGATTTTTTAAGGAACAATGTAAGATACGATAATATGCATAAATTTACAAAGATGGCAATACTCTTATTAGGTCCAGACGCTTATTAACATTCCTTTTGATAGGAAAGATCATGTGTAGAGACATTTTCAAAAATTATATTAACAAATTGACGAAGAAAATATATGTTACCGTAAAAACCTGATTTCAACAACCCGAATTTACTAGGAAAAACTAGTTTTAACTAAGAGATTTAGACAATTCTAGTTTTAACTAGTAAAATCTAGAACTATAAAATATTATCAGTTAATTCTAGTTGAAACTAAACATATTTCAGTCCTAAAATTTTCAGTAGTTTACAGATTCAACTACTCGGTAAATAATTTCATTTGTTTAGCTTGTTTTTCCAAACTCTCGTATGCTTCCTTCGTATTGTTTATTTTCCGATCTCAACTCCAGAACAACTATAATCAACTTGTAGCTGTGATCCTCTTGTGATTGCATATTGATCAAATCTACTTGACAGTGACTATTCATTTCTTAGCTAAGGAAATTAAATACATTTACACACTTTAATATACTTTTTTCACTTTCTTCATTCATTCAAGTGTGTACAAAATTTATCAGTCTTTCAACCACCATCTATTTGTATAACACAGTTTTCAATGATAGGAGTAACAATAAAAGACAAGATCACAAACGAGGACCTACCAAATAGAATAAAGAACAGATAAACGAAATAAAGGAAGACCATCTAGTGATGGGAAGATGGTCTGCGAAAAATGATGAGAAATTGGATCCGTACGGCACAAGATTTCTGGAAACAAACAAGGGAAGCATATGTCCTGCAGTGGACTTAAAACCGATCAGAAATTGCCACTAAATATTATTAGAATATTATGAGTTATGAGTGATATCTCATCTTTAATTCCATCTTTAAAAGTGTAGTGCTCTATCTAAAACTTACTAAATCCCTAGAACGACACCTACTTGCATTGGAAATGAACTTCTGGAGAAGATCTGCTAGAAAATCAAGGCTTGAAATAACACAAAATACACAAATCAGAAATATAATGGGAGTCAAGTCGACCATCACAGATGAAATTCAAGGAAGACAACTGATCTGGTATGGCCACGTAGAAAGAATGGATGACGCACAGTGTTCAAAATTGAAGCAAACGTGATCGTAAGTACAAAAAAAAATAAATCCGAGAATGCCGAAATTAAGGGGTTTGTTTGTACTACTCATGATGCAACTTCTCAGCAAAAATTGATTTTTTATGTTTGTTAGGGCCAGATGTATTAATGATCAAAAGTACAAAATTCAATATAATTTTATACTTCAAATTTAATAGTCGAGGAAATGAAGCTGAAAAAATGGCAAAACCTCGCAATTTTTTCGTCCAGCATCGATTTGTACAAAAATTTGGAATTAGCCTCATTACACCCTCTAGTTCATTTTCTATATTGAGCCGTTGTACGCTTTTGGTTTTTTAAGGGTGAAAACTACCCCTAATTTTAAAAAATTATAAAATACCATTTTAAACTTTAATATTGTCAACATTTGGTTCTTATTAGTTACATAATGATTGTTTCATGCTTTAAGATATACTATCATAATATTTCAACCCTTAAAACCACCCTTGTTGGAGCTATATATAAAAAATTTACTTATCCTAAAAGAATAATCTCGGCTTGTATCGATTTACATAAAAATTTGGGATTAGGATCATCTCACCCTGCACTTCATATTCTATATCGTGCTTAAGGGCGTTGATTATTTTTAGGGGTGTAAACTACCCCTTATTGTCAAAAATTATATAAAAACATTAACATAAACTTTAATATGGGTAAAATTTGGTTTTGATTTTTTAAATAATGATTGTTTTATACTTTAGGATATATTATCATAATATTTCAACCCTTAAAAACCACACTTAATAACATTACAGTTTTTACAAGTAGATATTAGATTATACAGAAAAAAAGTAGAATTAAAGAATTACAAAAACATTTATTTACACAAAAATATGAATTTACAAATATGTACAAATACAAATACAAATTGTTTTTAAGTCATCTTTCAGTATACGAACCTTTTCTGTGGTATTATACGTACATTGAAAATTATCCATAAGTGGACTATCCGAATTTTTCGAAAAAAAAAAAATTCGTTTTATAAACATAGCTCCTTCATTTTTGGCGATAAAAAGCTTTTTCAAAAATGACTTTGTAGGAGTTTTGAAGAGTTATAAGACTGTGTAAACTAAATTCCGTAAGATCCCTTAGTTTTTAATCAGAGTGGGTTTAAAGGTCTCAAATAAGGGGGTGTTTGCTCGTAAATAGAGGTTTTATATAGCTATATCTCGCTAACTGTTCACTGTAATGAAAATTTATGCACAAGAAAACTTTAGTTATTAAAAAAGCTACAATTTGGTAATCTATCATTTTTTTCGTATCTCCAGTATTTTCGGAGATATTTTGAAGTAAATGGTAAAAAATGGGAAATTCCAAAAAATTATTTTTTATTTAAACTCCAATTTTTCTAAAATTAGCCCTTTTAAATAGGTTATACTTCTTGGGTATATTGATAATATAAATATAAAATGAATTATAGAAAAGTGAAGACCTACTTTTAATTAGAAGGGTAGTTAGGGGGTTGTTTTCAATAATTTTTTCATAGAGAAAAGCAGGTACTGACCTTTTTTTGATCATAAGTCGCTTAATTTTCAGACTAGAAACTTTTAATTATTATTTTTTAAAAGGCCTAACTATATACTTGAAGAAAAAATATTATTTAAGTTTTCTTCGAAAAATGCAAAGTTTTTCCGTTATTTTACTTCGAATACTTGAAATTATGCATTTGACGAAAAAAGCTAACTATTAACATGCCGTATCTCGGTTTGTATTGGTCTTAAGGATATTTCAGAAAAATAATTTGGTTTATGTTACTAAAAGATACAATTTTGATATCTACAGATTTTTTGATTAAATGCATATTTTTGAGGTATTCTCAAAAACCCTCTAAAAAAGTCGATTTTTTCATCGAAAAACTGTTACTTTCAAGCGCGAATAACTCGAAAAATATTAGTTTTACGAAGAAAATGTAAAAAACATTTATTCCTTAGAATTACTTTTTACATCGATTTACATGGTTAAAAAGTAATAAAAAAATTCCCGCCCCCGAGATGGGGTGGCAACCACCCCCAAGGTTTTAGCGTACAGCGGCATGATATTGAAAATGATCCTTGGACTATTCCCTACCTTCTGTGAAAATTTCAAGTAAATCCATGCTGGACGAAAAAATTGCGAGCTAAAATGCTTCATTTCCTCGACTATAAATCCTCAGAGGCTGCCTTTTAAGTAGTTTAATTATTACTTCATTTATGTGGACAGCTAATATAAAAGTAATTATTTGAGATAAAAGTACATACTTTAAAGATTAAAATAGCATACAGTTAGCTTCACTGAAAGGTGATTTTGATTTTGATATAATCGGCTGTCTAAAAACCTATCCAATTTTTGATAAAATTAATGTTTGACAGCGTATTACGTTTATTGTGCCATCTTGTGCCAAATTAAATCCTTCACTATATGAAAGACTACAATGTAAGGAATAAAAAATATATAAGACAAACTGCCCCAAGTTGCGCAACTGAGTACATGCGCATAAGTTTGCATCGAGCGCCGCGCGCATTTGTCTGAATTAATAATTGCACTCGTACATATTGTTTACAAGTACATATTATGTCAAACACATGTTAGTTGTTAAGGTTACGAAAAGAGATTTTAGTTTTGATGAAGTAGTGTTATTCCTCAATAGAGAATACACTCTCTATGTAAATAACATACTCGTCACGCCTAACAATAAAATTATTAGTTTTCGAGATACTTGAACTTGAAACAAGTAACGGCACAGATATTTTGATTAATATTGTGCTGCCTAATTTTTAATTTCAAATATCTTGAAACCAATGATTTTCTCATTATGAATAAAAAATATACTCTTCAGTCTTAACGATAAAATCATTGATTTTAGAGATATTTGAAGTTTAAAATTAAGCGACACAATACATTAATCAAATCTCTGTGCCGTTACATGTTTAACTTCAAATATCTCGAAAACTAATGACTTTATCGTTGCGAATGAAGTGTATGTTATTTACATAGAGAGTATTGGAGAATAGAAAAATTGCGCTAAAATGGCATTTCCGCTAGTGGCGTAGAATTTGGGAAGGGTCAACCATTCACTGTTCCCTGTCGTACGCCTCTGGTAATAGCCAGAAACGTTAGTTTAACATAATTTTATAGGGTGTACAGTACCTACACTTTTTGTCAAGTATGAAAAGGATACGTCGAAAAGTTTTAAACCACTGAGCCAAAATAGTTTTTAAATTTTTAAATAAAACACCCTGTAACTCTGTAAGGAGCCACATTTTATTTAATAAAGTGATTTGGGTTAAATCCTAATATTTTGAGGTCTAGAATCTACAACTCATAGATTGGACATTCTTAATGAAACACCCTGTATAACGATATTTTTTAAGTAAAATACCCCCTAATGAAGGGATGAAAACAAAAAAACGACCTCTATTATATATATACTCGTTATACGGTATAATACCTCAAATATTTTAAGTTTTCAGCGAGATAACTTCTACAGTTTAAACAAATTTAGTTTCGATCACGTTTTGACCAATTTTGAACATTGTGCGACGCCGGGCTGCCAAAAGAAATTTTCAAATGAATGCCAAGGGAAAGAAGAGAGAAAAGTCGAAACAATCCTGGTTAAATTCCTGGACTAGGAACCTGAGTATAAAAACCGGGATAACAAAAAAAAAGATGAGTGGCATTAGTTTTAAATAGCAATATATTTTTGTAAATACCCTTTTCAGATTTACGTTTTGATTTTTAATTTTTTTACAGTGTCATATTACCTTTTTTATTTTTAACTTTCACCTAAAACTTGATTTTATCAATGCACTGATTTTAGTTACAACCTATTGACCACCCTATCTAGATCAAGCTTTCTAAACAACTTTTCTAGGTATAGCTCCGTTTTGTCATTCTCTGCAGTTGATATTTACCAACAAAGGTCACCTCGCTACACTACCAGGAAAAGGTAATAAAAGAAAATGGTGACAATGAATCATAAATAACCCCCTCGTTGTGTTTATTGACTTCAATAATCTCATTTTTGTCTTACAACAAAGATTCTTCACTTTGAGGAATATGTTATTAGACGTATTTTAGGCTACCTGGAAGGCTGTATTTACTATCTTTTTGTGGGTTATTAATACAAAAGTTAAGATTTTGCCTATGGTTTGCTAAAAGGATTTATTTACAACTTGACAGTCATAAATCATTCATTTTGTACAATTACAATTGAAAATGAATTGAAATTGTCAGCTTATTGTAGGTACTTGTTAATATACTTATATATACTTTTTCAAGATATTATTTATTAAAATTAATCAAATAAGATCCACAATACCTTGAGTTTTTAAAGTTTTTCGTAAATATGGGAGTGTATCCTAAGAAAATAATAAAGATAATATGATTGTTTTGTAGTCCGGTTACACAAAAAAGGTGGCATTACTAAATCAGAAAATTATAAACCCATCAGCCTCTTGACACATACAGGGTGATCAACTTCTGTGACAAAGTCCAATATATCTGTTATTATACAATATATGAAAAAAAGTTGTTAATAAACGTTATAGACACCTTTATTGTACACATTTTAAAATTAGTAAGAAACATACAGGGTCCTCCGTAACACGGTGCCAAACCAAAGTTATGTTTTTTTAAATGGGGTATTTTATTCAAAATCTGGTTTCTCTACATTTTTCTGATTAAAAAGATATAACACTTGTCTAGGGTTATACTGAGTGTTTCAAAGTTATGAGCACTTTTATTAAAAAATCATACTGATGTGATCGCCCTGTATGTTTCTAACGGTGTAATATAAACTTATTTTTTTAATGCTTTTGACTGTCAATATTAAAGTAGTTTTGCAACAATGTACAATTTTTTTATAACTACACAAATTGTATACAGGGTAAGTCAAAATGTAAATACAATATTTTCTTCATAATTTTAAATGAATTCATATTATTATTGAAAAGTTCTATCACTATACTTACATGTCTTTTAAATATTCCCCATACCTAAAGTTACTAGTTTTCGAGATATTTTAGTTTTATTGTTGATAACAACATGTATTACTTAGTTATTAATAACAATACTTTAATTTATTAAAATTTATTAAAAAAACTAAATTAAATAAAAAAAAATGTTAAACGTACTTCTTATGTTATAAAAAGGTGTTCAAAATGACCTCCCATAATGTCTACACAAGCCTGGAGACGAGTTTCGAAAGACCTACTGATGTTTGTAAGCATTTGTTGTGTGACACTTTGAAAGGCGTTTTGAATCCTTATTTTCATATCGTCAACTATTGTTGAAGATGTCCTATACACTACGTCTTTAATATAACCTCAAAAAAGAAGTTAACTTCGTTTAATTCTGGTCATCTGGGTGGCCAGTGAACTGGCCCATCTCTTCCTATCCATCTTTCAGGAAATAGTTCATTGAGTTCACCGTTGACAAGTGCGTTGTGGTGAGCAGGGGCTCAGTCGCGAAGGTACCACATATGTTGGCGGATGTTTAATGGTACATTTTCAAGTAGAATAGGTAAATGATTCACTAGAAAATTTAAATAAACCTCACCATTTACCGATTCCTCAAAGAAAAAAGGACCTATAACGTAATTGTCTATGATTCCACCCCAAACATTTAAGGAACATCTCGTTTGACTATGTGTCTGAGCACAGTATGGATTGGTTGTGGAATAATACTGAAATTTGTGTCTGTTTACACTACCATTTTTGTGGAATGTTGCCTCGTCTCCAAAAAAAAGAACAAACTCAAAAAAATCTAGATCATAATCATTCTTTCAATGAAGAGTTTCAAATTCTGCATATCCAAAATAAAGGCCTTAAGCTATCTTTTTTAGAATCTATGGAAATTAATAAATTGAAAAATACTGATATAATTCTGAATGACCAACTCGAGACAAACAGCTCCCCACTCCTCAACCTCTTCAGTTAAAGACTTAAAAAGGCAAACACATTGTAAACTATATCACTTGAGAAAGGCACTCTGCCGAAACAGCTGTAGTCACTTAGTTGTAATACATTTTGTGGAAGTATAGAAAACAAACGTTTTCAGTGTTCGAAAATTGTACTCTTCGTTCGAAATCATCCCCAACAAGTTCCTGATGTAATTGTATATGATATGGGTGCATGTTGTTTTTCTTGTGAGTATGTTTTGGATAGATCCATAACTTATATCTTGCTCTCTTCCTCTCTTGTAATATTTTGAATACTTGTATGAGGATTTTCTGTAACAGGAAGTAAAACATTTAATTCATTTTCATCCGTAATAATAATTTTTGTTTTTTCCTTTGCTTCATAAACAGAACCAGTACGATTAAACCTGTCTAATTCGCAAAATTAAATTCCAACAGAGGGCGCTCAAAATTTCAAAGATGGACGACAACGCTAGGAAAACAATTCATTTTGTCATTTGAATTCACAGTTCTAAAACGTTAAATTAAAATCATTTACAGGAGTGTTTTGCCAAAGTAACCACTAAGTTTTGCAACTAAAGACATCTTATAACTTAAAGACGACTCAAAATTATGTTTAATCTGTATGCATTCATTAAAATTTGATGCTAACTACTGATTTGTTTTTACCTTTTTTCATAAAAAAATCTTGCCCCCGATAATCACACAGCGTTCTAAAAATTATTAATCTATCTTAGGATTTCTAATTTTGTTTTTAAATTAATTAATAGGTGCACTACAGTTTATTTTACACCGACAGATAACAATTTTTAATTAAATAAAAACTGGAAACTTGGAAACTAAGTAGGTGAATTTATTTTATAATAATTGTGTTCTGGTAATTACGAAGTGGTCGGGATATTTTTCATAACAATGTACATTCTACGTACAGAATATATACTACATTTTATTCATTTATTTAATTTTGCAGTCGCTTAAACATTAAAAAATACTACGTTTAATACAAACGTTAAATTAACAAAATGTGTGATTTGGCATTGGTTAATTTAGGTCATTACGTAGGGTATAATAGGAATGAATACTGAGGAACCCTGTAATAGTTTTTTTAAGTCGAAATTATTGTTAATTACAACATAAACTGACCGCAAATATGTACACAAGTTAATGGCAAAGTCAATGTTTTCCTTGAGTTGATGCTTTTCAAATTTGCCACCAGGCGTCGCCCACTTTGCGGTTCCCCGCCAATAAGTTGTCAAATGCTCTCTTATTTGGTTGTTGACGCTGTGGATACCGTTTCTTATAAATTCTTGTGGCAACTAATGAGTTTTTGAAACACTCTCCTAAAATCCATATCATGTCTGTCATTTCTTCACGACTAAAATTCATTGTTAGGTAACAATTATAACAATATGGCAAACAATAATTATAATCAATAACAAAAATAAAAACGTACAGATAATTAAAATCTTACACCTGACAGTTCTTGTGTCAATTATTTCAAAGCCACCTTAAACAAGAACTTGCAGCAATTTATAGTTCCCATTTCTTCCCGGAACATTAATATCATTTTGTTAGTAAATATAAAATTGTCGTTATTGTATAGAATTTACCATAAACTTGGAAAAAATGAAATGCAGTCTAATTTTAATTATCATTAACAAACTCATTGGAGGTTTCTAATATTAAGGGTAGTTGATTTACTGTAATAAACGTAGCTATAAGTTATCAACAATAAAACTAAAATATCTCGAAAACTAATAACTTTAGGTATAGAGAATATTTAAAAGATATGCAAGTATAATGAAAGAACTTTTCGATGGTAATATAAAATACAGGGTGTTCCATTTAAAAATATGAAGAAAATCTTTTATTGTCATTTTGACTTACCCTGTATACAATTTGTGTAGTGATAAAAAAATTGTACGTTGTTGCAAAACTACTTTAATATTGACAGTCAACAGCAGTAAAAAATAAGTTTATATTATACTGTTAGAATCATACAGGGCGATCAAATCAGTATGATCTTTTGATAAAAGTGCTCATAACTTTGAAACCCTCAGTATAATCCTAGACAAGTGTTATATTTTTTTAATCAGACAAATGTAGAGAAACCAGATTTTGAATAAAATACAGGGTGTTCCATTTAAAAAAAACATATCTTTGGTTTGGCACCGTGTTATGGAGGACCCTGTATATTTCTCACTAATTTTAAAATGTGTACATTAAAGGTGTCTATAACTTTTATTAACAACTTTTTTCCATATATTTTATAATAACAGATATATTGGACTTTGTCACAAAAGTTGATCATCCTGTATATACAATCTCTTTATGAAAATTTTAACGAAGAGACTAACACCTAAATTTGATTTCTATCAACCCAAAGGACAAACAGATTTCAGAGAAAGATATTAAAAAGTTACCATTTGCATATCATAAAGATATTATTTATCGATTACGAGAAGGCTTCTGGTTTTGCAGATTTTAAAGTTTACCCGCTAAATTACCCGCTATTTAATTACAATTACCCGCTAAACGTTATATACAATATATTTACCTACATTCTTAAGACAAGCGTCCACAGACCCACATCGTACGCATCGTACGCAACGGATTTTAGTTTGCCTTACAGTGATTGCCGATAATGCGATCCGTACGATGCAGATCAGTGGACGCGGTTACATAAGTTTTTGTACAAGGCAAACTAAAATCCGTTGCGTACGATGCGTCCGATGCGTACGATGCGGGTCTGTGGACGCTTGTCTTAAAAGAGTACTGGAAGCACTAAAACAAAGCCGAATAGATTACATGTACACGTCACTAAATAAGCAGACACATATAGACAGTGGCGTAACTAACGCCAATGCTACCAATGCGGTGCACTGGGGTGCAGGCCTTAGGGTGGCGCAAAAAACTGATATTCTGGAAAAAGGACATCGCACACATCTTATGGAAAATATAATGTCACTCAAATTCAATAAAATTTATACCAATAGATTCGTTTTAAATTAACGATCAAATCTTATCATTGCGCCACCTCTCTATTTTCAAAAATAAGAGCAGAAATTGATATAAATAAATCTGAAATCAAATGGTTAGGTACATAAGTTAGAGAGAAAAAATATTTTAAAATACCCAGATTTTCAGTACTCCATAAATCAGGGGATTAGTTTCACTAATCCGCTTAGGCCCATCGGGATTTAAGCTGTTATGAATAGCACTTAGAGCAATAATGATTGTAAACTAACATTTTATGGACTCCAAAAATGTGATTTAGATAAACTTTAATTGCAATTTGCGCCGTAATTAATCATAATTAAGAGTTGGCGCAATGATAAGAATTGATCGTTATATTAAAACGAATCTAATCGTATAAATTTTATTGAATTTGAGTGACATTATATTTTCCATAAGATGTGTGCGATGTCCTTTTAGCAAAAAAATATGTTGAAGCAAAACATTCGTGGTATTTTATTCCGTTAGCTCCATAACAGACGGGCGACTGTGGCCGGGCACTCTGTGGATCCACAAAAATACATAGTTTCCGATGATTGACCGTGGGTTCTTATGTGGAGTGGACGTTGCATCACAGACGAGCGACTGTGGCCTGCCACAAATACCCCTAGTTGATGATATAGAAAATAACTTATATTTCAATAATAACTTTGAAATTTCATGTTTCAGGGTCTTATGAGTCCCAATCACAATTACTGCAGCAGTGGAGCTATGTTTTTATTTTCATGGTGCAAGTAGATGGCGCATAAATCGTTTAGTTTTCGATATTTTTTTACGAAAATTATTTTACATGTACTTCTTTTCACATTAAATGCTCATGCACATTTTCAAAACAATTGGTACAGTTCTTTTTATTTTAGAAATTAACAAAAAAGTATTAGTACGTTCTTTAAAGGTAAAATATTACAAAACCACTAAATTTTAAAGACCCGCTTGGATTTACATGAAATTTGGCATACACATAGCTAACAAGTCAAAGAAAAAAAGTGATATTGTGCCGATGTGTGCTTTTGCTCTAGGGGTGAGTTTCACCCCCTTTTGGGGGTGAAAAATATATGTTTGAAATAAGTCCGGAAATGGATAAAATGACTAATTCCAAGCAACTTTTGTTCTATAAAGTTTTTTCTCCGAGTTAATAGTTTTCGAGTTATTTGCGAGTGAATATGTTAATTTTTCTACAAAATAACCACGTTTTCAGACGGTTTTTCGCAAATAACTCAAAAAGTAAGTATTTGGTCAAACAAAAATTCTCATCAAAAATATAGCATGTAAAAAAGGGAAAAACATAGCTAGGTCACTATACCTAGTAGAAGCAGAGTTATAGCTAATGAAAAATAGGTTCATATTCGTCAAATTCCAAATCGAATATTTTAACGTGCCATAACCAAAAAAGAATGTGTGTGTACTTTGTACGCACGTAAGAAGTTATACTTCTATTATATGATTATATGATTATAAACGAAATTAATATACTTTTTATTTATATTTTATTTAAATATTAAATTAATTTATACTTAATACTTCTCAAACATTTTTATTAAAACAGTGCCAAAAATTAAAATAATAAAAAAATAAAACACACACAAACACATTAAAAATGCCACAAATGATTTCTGAACATTAATTGTCGGAAAAATTTTTAACTAAATACGTATTTTCTGAAAATAAAATTATATAATAAATATACTTACAATCATAAAATGTATAAAAAAAAATAAACAAATAAAAGTTTCTATTGGGATTCGAACCAACTTACCACGCGGCTGGTATTTGCGTTGTATTGGGATTCACCCGCATTAAAACTGCACCACAGAGACAGCTTGTCATTATGTGCGAAGATCGTCTAACTAAACAGATTAACCTTTTGACATTTTTAACTTATGTAAATCAAATTATTTTGATTTTGAATTGAAATGATTTAGAATTGAAAAAATACAACAAAACATAGGGTAAGAAGACAATATATTAGGTGAATATTGATAGAAATTTTGATGGTAATCAAATTATGTAAAAAAAAGTATTACATAACTACTACTTATGTATTTTGGTAGGTTCAAGGTAGGTATCGGAGCCCGTATAACGACTAATAAATTTCGCAATCACTTGCGTCGTGCAAAGTGGCTATGTTCAAATATCATAAAAAAATTTGATCAACTATTTATAAAACACTTACCAGTGAAAGATTCTTTAGCTTTGAATAAGCGAGATCTGCGGCACTCATACTAGGCACAGTTTGATGAGCTTTCACATTGGCATGCAACAATCATTTCTTCTATGTAAATAAGTCCAAAAATATAATATGAAAACTATTTAAAAAGGCAGTATAACCATTAACTAACTTTTTGTTTGTTGTTTCTCTTCCTACAAATTTTAAAACGCAACAAGCATACATTATAACCAAACACAGTCCCACAGCTGTGCCACAGCTGCCATATTGGATAATTTTTGTCATGTCATTTGAACATCCAATCAGAACAAAGTTATAATGCGCATGCGCCCGGTCGCTAGGTTTTCCCATATAAAGTTTCACCGTCATTACGCCCGTAAAGAAGTATAACTTCAAAAACAAAGCACTTTTTTGGGGAAAACTCATTTTAACATTTTTAAAGTGTCTAAAAAATGCTTATTTTTGTTTTTTAAAAAAATTTGTTAGCATCAAAAGTAAACAAGTTGCGCTCAAAATAAAGTTGGTCCCTTTTTTTGGTAAGAAATCGGGAAAATCACCCCCTAATTAGCATTTCAAATGAACTTAATTGTTACCACTTCACAAGTTTTTTACTCGCGTAATTATTGATCATATGATCTGTAAGTTTCATCGGTTCAAAGTCCTTATTTTTGAAAGAGCTGTAGTTAAAAGGGCTTGAACGAGTCACTTATCACGAGTGTATGCAAATTTAGAAACACCGAATCTTAACCAATTTTTGTCGTACAGAAAAACAAAAAATTACAAAGTATTCAGAAAAGTAAAGCCGACTTTTTTTATTGATTAAGATTTTTGGAAATCTCTTGAATCGATGAAACTTACAGATCATATAAACACAACATAAGTAAAGTAACTTGTGAAGCGGTAACGATTAATTTTATTTAAGTTGCTAATTAGGGGGTGATCTTCCTGATTCTTTTTTGCCAAAACAAAAGTGACCAACTTTATTTTGAGCGTAACTTGCTTATATTTGATGCTAGAATGTTTTTTTATAAAAACAGAAATAAATATTTTTTAAATACTTTAAAAAAGTTGTAATGTGTTTTCCCCAAAAATGCTTCATTATTTGGATATTTCACATTGAATTATTCTATTTGGAATTTTTCGAATATAAACCAATTTTTCATTAGCTATAACTCTGTTTTTGCCAGGTATAGAGACCTAATATATACACCGTTTTTTTTTTCACTTTTTTATAGGCTATAAATAGTTTTGCTAAGAATATTTTTTTCGACAAAATGCTTACGTTTTGAGTTATTTGCGAAAAACCGTCTAAAAACGTGGTTATTTTGATGAAAAATGAACATATTGACTTGCAAATAACTGAAAAAGCATTGATTTGCTGAAAAAACTCTATAGAACAAAAGTTGCTTAGAATTAGTCAGTTTATCCATTTCGGGACTTACCTTGGACATAAATTTATCACCCCCGAGGTGGGGTTAAACTCACCCCCAGGGCAAAATCACACATCGGCACCAAATCACTTTTTTTCTTTGATATGTTAGCTATGCGTATTGTATGCCAAATTTCATGTCAATCCAAGCGGTTCTTTAAAATTTACAGCAAAACCGTGAAATAATGTACTATATGTGAATTTCGTACTTTTACACTAGGATAGCCCCTTAATTTTACTTTCAATTAATTTTTGAATAATAATGTTTTTTAATAATTAACTTTAAAATTATTACTGTTATATTTCTTTGAATAATTTTTCTCTGACTGGATATGGCTTGTACAATGTCGTGTGTACTGAAATTGAAATAGTATCCCCTGGAAGTACGGAGAAATGTCGTTGTTAGTTTCGTTGGAGGTTGGGGGAAGAATAAGTCTGGGAATAGGGGCGCACGAGGAATACTTGCATTGGGGCGCAGGTCAGACTAGTTACGCCACTGCATATAGACAATCAAACACATGAATATAAAAACAATAGGTCTGACATGGACAGCATGTGGCAAACTAAGTCATATTCCAAGAAGTTCAATTTCCATGAGTCCCAAGCGAAAGGTCTATATCCAATGTGTTTGGTCCGTATGCACCTATGGAACTTCCAATGCTGAGCGTCAGCCTTCGGGACTACATAACAAACCAACAAATCCGGTACAGATCACACGTTCAAAACGTCATCGAAAGAATCACGACGCTAAAGTAAAACTGGACTGGGCACTTAGCGAGAACAGAAGATGGAAGGAGGACAACACAAATCATGGATAAGATGGACCAACGACGTGAAAAGTATAGCGGCAAACTTAAGTGATTCAGAGATGGTTCAGTATTTAGCCACTAAGTTTTATAACATCTCTCTTCAATCCTGATCCCCCGGAGGGAGTGTAGTCGTCAACGTGATGTCGTGTATTGTTCCTCTTCAAAGATCTCTTCAAACTGCACTAGGTACCTAACTGCAAAAATTCACCGTACCTACCATGCCAATGGCCATTAATTGTCGAGGCATTAGCTAAATAAAAAAAATAATAATTTAATCAATATCGCGCCTTAATTCCTTAATCAATAATATACCTTAAGTATATCCAAAAAGCCAGAGGCAATCCCCATATTCGTTCACTAATTTTCTGTGTCAATATCAAGAGCAATTTCTTTAGGACTACCGGTTTGCTCTCTGCTCTCTAGAAAAAGGAGGAAATGCACCTGTATTTACCGTCTTGTTTGAGTGCAAGTGACGTCTTAAGGTCGCACCATTTCACTTTTGAATAAGTGAACGAGAAAGTATCCAGCAAATAAGTGTTCTGAATAGACGGGCGCTCATATGTGCTGGTCTGGGTAGAGTAGAGATGAACGATCCCGTGACTTTTAAATCACATTACGTTATTAATGTCATTTTTTTGTGAGTGATTTTAAAACGTAATTAGTGGTAGCGCATCATAATAGCATTAAAATGCAAATTAAAAATGAAAAACCAATTTAAAATCATTTTGCGACAAAAAATTCAAACAAATAAAATTTAAACAATCTGTCTATATTGCAAGGACAAAAAATGTGCAACAAAGTTTAGTTGGTTTAAATTTTTCAACTAGGTATATGATTTTTACCATGAAGAAGATGCAGATTTATTGTTAGTAAGCAATCATAATATCTTTTACTTATTTTTACTACTGATATTACTGAATATACTTTAGTTCCTGAATAAAACAATATTGTATGTTTTTGTTCTTTTTTTGAAAAAAAATAATCCTCAGGCTTCGAAATTTTTCGGATGGGTGGTAGGAGTGTGTAACGTTATAAACGTCACATGTTTGTTATATGTTTTTCAAAGAATGTTATTTTGTTCCATAATTTTTTGATTTTATTAATTCGTTAGCATTTAATAGCACATTGGTTGTTTTTTTGTTACACTATATTTCTTATGGAGACAAAACCTGTTAACCAGATTTAGCCTGTCTGAAGAATCTAACAAAGGTTATAAAGTCTGTACCTTCCAAAATTAAATTAAGATACCGAAAGCACAGTATAAAGAGGGACAGTAGAACCACTCTCCGAAAAATTGGAAGTAAAATCTGTAGTCGCGCATGGCGACCGCGCAATGTTCTTAGTCGCTTTTGCCCCACTCTCGCATTGCTAGTCGCATAGAAACGTACGGATTTTAACAGAGAAAACCCTTATCCACCACTGGTGAATTACCAATTGAGTACTGCCGGTATTACCAGGGCCGCCGCTACCATGTGTGCAAAGTGTGCATCGCACACGGGCGGCCGATTATATAGACAAGGCGAAAACGGCGGGTTCGAAGGGAACAATATTCCCATGAGATTTTTTGCATAATCACATTCGTGAGACACCCCAGAATAAGGTTCAAGAAGTCGCCCACGTGAAAAGTGGGCCAATTTTTTTTTAACAATTTTTTTTTTAATCAAATTGCAAGAATCAATATTTTTGGCCCTAACGGTTTTTACTTTCATTTTTTGGACCATTCTGGACAAAAAAGATCGCTTATAATTTTTGTCTAAAGTTGATCGTTTTCGACTTATAAGCAATTTAAAATTGAAAAAAACGAAAAATGGCGATTTTCAAGGCTTAATAACTCGGTTAAAAGTTATTATTATGAAAGTCAATATATGACTAAATCAAAGTTTAAAGCCCCCCCTACAAGATCCTGAAGAAATTTTTGTCATTATTTTATTACTAAGCTGTTATTTTTAAGTAAAAATAATAAGCGCCATACACGTGTGCGGCATCTGTAAATGCTGAGTGCGAGAGAGAAGCCATTCCAGCAGTCCAATTGTGCATCTTACTCGCACTCACATTTACAACCGCGTCAATACGATGTAACCGCTCTTTGTTATTAATTAAAAATAACAGCTTAGTAGTAAATTTATGACACAGGTTTCTTCAGGATCATGTAGCGGAGACTTTAAAATTTGATTTAGTCACTTTCTGACTTTCATAATAATAATTTTTAACCGAGTTATTAAGTCTTAAAAATGGCCATTTTCGCGTTTTTCAAATTTTAAATTGCTTATAACTCAAAAAAGATCAACTTTAGGGAAAAAATTATAAGAGACCTTTTTTATCCAGAATGGTCCAAAAAATCTAAAAAAAATTGGATCGGAACAAAAATATTGATTTTTGCAATTTGATTAAAAAAAATTGTTAAAAAAAAATTGGCCCACTTTTCACGTGGGCGACTTCTTGAACCTTATTCTGGGATGTCTCACGAATGTGATTATGCAAAAATATCTCATGGGAATATTTTTCCCAACGAACCCGCCGTTTCCGCCTTGTCTAATAGGGGCGCCCAAAAGCAGGCCAGTGATGATAATACTTTTTTTAAAACAAAAATAAATTCAAAAAATTAAATAGTAATGATTCAGATAATTCTATAAACTCTAATATAGTCTGGGCTGATTATCGGAGAATAGGCCATTTTTGGGAAAAGTTATTTACCAGCAATTTTATTGCTGGAATCGAAGCTTATGATTATATATATTAATAATATAGGTATGCAAAGTCCGCAGATAGTGTGCTACTTTTTTTATAAACAAAATGGCGCCCGAAAATTGTGTTTTTTTCAATTTTTGCTCTATAACTCCAAAGATTTTAACTTTAGACCAAAAACACTCAAATAAAAATTCACCACAATTAAATTCTGCATAGAGACGTGTTTTTTCCGATTTACTTCGACGAAAGCTTTCCCCGGAAAAAGCGGGTTTTTCCTACAAAATCTTTAATTTTCAACTAAACTTTTAGATAAGTAGTTGTTCATCAATAATTAAATAACTTTGTAACGTAAAAGCCCTTTCCGAATATATTATAATTCCAGAAGCCGATGGAAATTTAATGAATAGTTTAGCAACAATTGAAATGTTAATTAAAAATTTTCTGTCACTATAATAACGACAATAATTATGATGCATAAAAATAACTATGATTTTTTCATAAAAAGACACTATACCTATCTAATGTACTTTACAGAATTGAAATTGGACTATTTAAGCGGCCTCAGGAATATTTTAAAATTATAAACAATTTTTTGGCTTATAAACAAATAGAATATCTCGTGAAATATTAAACTAAATTAAATTATGAAAACGGTATTCGAAAGACAGCGGCAGGTCGCTTCTTCTAAAAGAAAAAAACGTTTAATTATGACGAGTGGTTCCTGAGACACAACCGGTCAAATTTTACCGGAATTTACGGCAAAGATATAAACAACAGGATCATAATTTTCAAACCATCACCTTTTTATTTTGTCCTCTTTCACCACACTAATTTTCATATCTTTAAAATACTCATAACATATATTATTATAATAAAAACTATGGATAATGCGTGTGAAAATTGCCAAAAATAGCAAAATTCCAATCAAAAATTAGGCTGGAGAAAATGTAACCCTCAAAGTTCAAAATCGGTATACGTTAAAAAAATGCATTTTCTCGGCTTCCCATGGAGCAATTTCCTTCATTCTTTTTTTGTTCCCAAGTAACTCGAGTAGAGCCATCGAACTAACGCATTATTAAATGTCAAACTTGCTTTTTTTTGTTATAAAAAATTAATTTATTTATTATAACACAATATTTTAATTTGTTTAAATAAAAATTGTTTAAATAATTATACAGCTTTCAAATGAGAATATTTATGTTTTTAACTTTAAAAGGTACACTTGTAGTAAGTTTATCTAAAAAAAAGCCTACAACTGGAAAAAATATGTAATTTTCTGTTCTTATAAATAAATTAATCTATTATAACAAAACAAAAGCAAGTTTGACATTTAGTAATGCGTTAGTTCGATGGCTCTACTCGAGTTATTAGGGAACAAAAAAAGAATGAAGGAAATTGCTCCATGGGAAGCCGAGAAAATGGATTTTGTTAACGTATACCGATTTTGAACTTTGAGGGTTACATTTTCTACAACCAAATTTTTGATTAATTTTCACACGTATTATCGATAGTTTTCATTATAATAATATATGTTATGAGGATTCTAAAGATATGAAAATTGGTGTGGAGAAAGAGGACAAAAACAAAAAGGTGAAAGTTTGAAAATTATGATCCTATTGTTTATAACTTTGCCGTAAATTCCGGTCAACTTTGATCGGTTATATCTCAGGAACCACTCGTCATAATTAAACGTTTTTTCCTTTAAAAGAAGCGTCCTGTTGCTGTCTTTCGAATACCGTTTTCAGAATTTAATTTAGTTTAATATTTCCCGAGATATTCTATTTGTTTATAAACCAAAAAATTGTTTATAATTTTAAAATATTCTTGAGGCCGCTTAAATAGTCCAATTTCAATTCTGTAAAGTACATTAGATAGGTATAGTGTCTTTTTATGAAAAAATCATAGTTATTCTTATGCATCATAATTATTGTCGTTATTATAGCGACCGTAAATTTTTAATTACCATTTTAATTGTTGCTAAACTGTTCATTCAATTTCCATAGACTTCTGGAATTATAATATATATAGAAAGGGCTTTTACGTTACCGAGTTATTTAATTATTGATTAACAACTACTTATCTAAAAGTATAGTTAAAAATTAAAGATTTTGTTGGAAAAACCCGCTTTTTCCGGGGAAAGCTTTCATCGAAGTAAATCGGAAAAAACACGTCTCTATGCAGAATTTAATTGCGGTGAATTTTTATTTGGGTGTTTTTGGTCTAAAGTTAAAATCTTTGGAGTTATAGAGCAAAAATTTAAAAAAACACGATTTTCGGGCGCCATTTTGTTTATAAAAAAAGTAGCACACTATCTGCGGACTTTGCATATCTATATTATTAATACATACAATAATAAAATTCGATTCCAGCAATAAAATTGCTGGTAAATAACTTTTCCTTGTATTTTGCTAATTAGCCCAGAGTAATATTCCAAACAATCTAAACAAAAATGCCAGACAATGGTATTTATTATATGAACTGATCGATGCAACCATTAAAAATCCAGATCAGTGAAATATATGATGCTTTAGAAGAATTGCAAAATGATAGCAAAAAGGATATGAATACAAGAATTTTAGCAAAATCCCTTAAAAATTGAATTTGGAAATTCAAATTCATGTGTTCTGTTTTGGTGTGGCAAGATATTTTAAGTAAAATAAACGTTAGCAAAATCCTTCAAAATCCAAAATTTGACATAAAATCTTCACTTGATAATTTAAAAAAATATTTCATAACTAAACGTTCTGACGAACATTTTCAAAATGTTGTAATCGAATCCAGAGAGATATCTACAAAAGCAAATATTTAATAAGATTTCCCTAGCTCCTCTACCGAACAAATTAGAAGAAGAAAAGTGAATTTTGAGTTTGAAGGAACTGATGAACCTATATTATCTCCGCAATTTTGATTTAAAATAATATATTTTATTTTAAGATTTTGGACGCTACTATAACAGCAATGGAAGAACGGTTCCAATTACTTCAACAGCACGCAGACATTTTTAGTGTAATATATGGCATAACTAAAATTAAAAACGATGATGAACTTAAAACCAATTGTGAGAAAGTGTCCCTTACAGACATAAACAGCTCAGAGACTGACATTAGTGCAATCGATTTATATGAAGAAATTAAAGCTATTCAACCATATTTTACCACAGAAAAAAGTCCTAGTGATATTCTTGAATAGGTACATTTACGAAAATAATCTTATGTCAACATTTCCAAATTTAACTATAATAATTGTACGTATATTCCTAACTCTACCCGTTACTGTAGCTACGGGTGAGCGGCCGTTTTCAAAACTTAAAAAAAAAAAGAATTAAAAACTATTTGCTATCCTCAATGAAGACTTTTTGCTTTAGCAACGTTATCTCTCGAACATGAAGTGTGTGCGACATTGGATATTAAAACATTGTCAAAAAGTTTTCCGAAACGAAAAGTTCGTTTTTTCTTTTTTTATGTTATCTATTCATAGTTTATTTTAATTAAGTGGACGTTTAAATTAGGATATTAGGATGTACATATAATGGACTTTGTTTATTTTATTATTGTTATGTATCTCCTGCACATTTCTTTAAATACTAGTACCTATGTTGAAACGACTAAAGTGTTGGAAGGGGGCGGCAAATATTAAGTTGCACACGGGCGGCCAATATTTTAGCGACGGCCCTGGGTATTACTTCTTGAGATCAAAGCACCGACAGAGGAGTGGTTTTACTGTGAAACCTCTATATACTGTACCGAAAGCATGGTTAACTCATACCAGAAATTACGTAGGCATTATACCTGAAATTATTTTAATAAACTACAGTCTTTTTGTTATTTCTTTTGAACCTTTTTAAGTGTATTCCTCAATTTAGCCCGTTTCTTACAGCTTCAGTGACCAATTTCGGTGCATAAGATCGATCACACCAATTACCTTCAATTCTATACTCACTTATTGTGTCCGCCATTACATACGTTTCAATCGCAACTATTGTTGTATATATGCGTGACCAGACAGGTGCTCTTGATGATGACCGTCCAAGTTCAGCTCATGGAGGTACCCTAATTCTTTCTACAAATAATGATTTTTCTCTGGTAACAAAATATGACTTTCTATTAAGTGAAGCATTCTTTGAGTTTTCCTTAGTTTACAGTAAGAACCTTAATCTTTATATTATTTGCATTTATAGATCACCTGACTCTTCCGTGGAACTATTTTTTCAGAACCTGCTTAATTTGTTAGATGACCTGCCCCATAAAAGCAGAAAAATTTTATGCGGGGACTTCAACATTAATTATGCTGCTGCTTGTGCTACACAAATATCCCTGGTCAACATATTTGAATCATATGGTCTATCAATGCACATTGATTCTCCTACAAGGATTACAAAAACTTCATCTACCATAATTGATTATATTGTCTCAGATTTCTCACCCTTTGATGTCTGCGCTACAACTGTTAATGCGGGATTATCTGATCATGAAGCGGTTTATACGAAGTTTAACATCTTTAGCAAGTCCTCCTCGAAAACTCGACGTTTAGGCAGGATTTTTTCCGGTCGGAACTTTCGTAAATTCCAAAATTTATGCTTAACCTCTGAGTGGCACTTTCCTTCCATGGACGTCGATTATAATTTCAGTGATTTTTTGAATAAGCTGGTCTGTATCTTCAATAAAGCATTTCCTTTAATCACAATTAAGCAAAAACATCGCAAACCCTGGACTACCAAAGGTGTCCGCATATCAGCCAAAAACATGCGTTCACTACTGTATATCAAGAAATTTACTACCAACGTCTCTGTTACTGAATATATCACCAAGTACAGGGCAATCTATTTAAAACTTATAAAATCGGCTAAAAAATTGTATTATCAAAATCGTCTCAGAAGCTCCAAAAGTGTTGCAAAAGAAACTTGGTCCATAATAAACGATCTTCGAAATAAAACTCACACAGCTCAAACATTTTCCCTTCCAGACCCAGAAAATCTAAATGAATATTTTGTTAATGTGAGTAAAAATATAACATCAACTATTGTGTCACAACAAGATCCCATTTCCTATCTCCCTAATTCAGGAAAGGTTTCGAATTCATTCTTTATAAGACCGGTTGGTAAATCTGAACTGATCCAAACAATCAATAGTATCAAAAGCAAATCTTCCTGTAGTACCGATGGACTATCCATAAAAATTTTCTCAAATCTCCCAGACAATGTGTTGGGAGTCCTCATCTCTCTAATAAATGACTCTTTTGAGAAAGGTAAATTTCCAGAGTGCCTAAAGACGGCCATCATTATTCCTCTTCATAAGGGTGGTGAAAAATATATTGCCTGCAATTATAGACCTATTGCATTACTTTTCATTGTTCGAGTCCCATCTTCGATATGGTCTGCCTTTTTGGGGTTTTGGTACAGCTGCCCAATCCGATGTTATTTTTAAATTGCAAAAAAGAGCAATCAGATATCTGTTTGGCCTCAGAAGAACAACACATTGCAGAAGCTACTTCAAAGATCACAGAATTCTAACATTACCTTCTTTATATATTTTAGAAACTGTTTGCTTAATTCGTAAACATCTACATGTTTTTCCAGAAAGACCTAGACATGACTATTCCACCAGAAATTCTACTTTTGACATCTATTTACCGATCCCGTCCAGTGAGTTAATAAAGAAATCTATATTATATTCTGCAAAAAAACTATACAACCATCTCCCTCTACAACTTAAATCTGCAACATCTTTCCCCAAGTTCCGTAAAATGACTAAAGCCTATTTATCTGAAAGACCATATTATTAATAGCAGAGTTTCTTAACCAATAACTAAGAAATTACAGTATTGTTATGTATAAGTAGAATCTTAATCTATATTTGAGTGTCATATGCAGCAGCATAACTTATTAAATTACTTATTAAATTTCTTAAGGTAGATTACGCAATTTGCAATTTTTTTTTAATTTTGCAATAGATTGTTACTGATTTTTATTTGACTTTATTATGTTTTATTTATATTGACGATTTGTATAATTTTAGTAAATTGTATTTGTTATTGTTTTTATTTATGATTCTTGTAAGCTTTGTCTATAAAATTGTTAAATTTTTCATGACAATAAAGCATATAACTATTCTATTCTATGCGCATGCGCAGGAACACCAACAAACGTTGACGCGGTGTTAAAACATTATTATTTTTCGTGTAAAGTTGTAAAGGGACTTTCCGACCACCCTATACATGCGTACAAACTGCTTACCCAAATAATTACCAACAGACTATTGACTATTAAATAAATTCGATAGTTACCAGCCTGTTGAACAAGCGGGATTCCGCAAAGGTTATAGTACTGTAGAACACCTACAGACAATAAGGACACTTATCGAACAGTGCAGCGAATACAATGAACCTCTTTATTTGGCATTTGTGGATTACAATAAGGCATTCGATTCCATACTCTGAAGGAATGAATAACTCAAGGATTGTTTCCAGATATAGAATACTCCCATAAAACATACAGTCGGAAAAATGAAAGAATACCCATGAACGATCACATCAATCAGATATTTTGTATTTACTATCTTTTTCTATAACAAACGATTGTATTTATAGAAAAATACAGCAAATACAAAATTAGTGATTAATGTGATTGTTCATGGATATTCTTTCATTTTTCGACTGTATACGACAATGCAACTATGCAAATAAATTAGCAGAAGGTCTAACAACAAGCAAAATAAGAACGGAGAGAGGAGTTAGACAGGGAGACACTATATCTACAAAATTATTTACTCTTGCATTAGAAGATGTATTTAAGAAGTTAAATTGGGAACAACAAATAATTAAAATTGATGGCAGATTTTTAAGGCATCTAAGATTTGCCAATAACATAGTAGGTACCCATAAGCAACAATACAGAAGAACTAATCTATATGCTAAAGGAGCTTAAACAAGAACTTGAGAAAATCAGTTTAAAAATGAATTTAAATAAAACAAAATAGCACAAACTGGGAAAACACTGGGAAGAAATGGCACCAAATAGCACAAAACAGAGAAGAATGGAGAACTCATGGGGAGGCCTTTGTCGAGGAGTGGATGCAAACAGGTTAAAGAAGAATAATAAAAAGTGATTCTTACATAATTTGATTTTTTCACATCAAAGAAGAAATCACAGATTGTGATATATCCCTCATCTCTACACTTTGCGCGGTTTGGCACAGTAAAGCGTGGGTGAGAGTGTTTAGCCTTTAGCTACACTGCGAGTTGTATGCATTTAAGGAGAGAAAAGCCAACCGTTATCTATTTGCCTATTCATTAAAATCTCTATCTCTAGCGAATTTATCTATGTAATTGGATACGTTCTCTCGTACAAAATACTATTCTTTTACTTATAATCCGATTAGTATAGTCAACTATTTTACAAAATGAGTTTCCCATTGCTGCAATCATAAAAATCCGGAAAAGAAGAAATTGATACACGTTTAGATAAAAGATACTAAAAATTCCTGTACTGGCTGTATACCATAAATCACAAAAAATTAATTCCTTATCTTGTAAAATGTATGTTTAAAATCCCTAAAAAGGGCTGTATCACAACAAAACGTTTTCGGAATCAATATTCCATCATCATTGTCCATCCGTTTAATATCAATGTAAGGGTCTTTACCCGTACATTTTGGTGGCTTATAGCATGTAAACTTGTGATAACATTGATGATGGAATATTGATTCCGAAAACGTTTTGTTGTGATACAGCCCTTTTTAGGGATTTTAAATATACCTTTTACAAGATAAGGTTTTTATTTTTTAAAAGATACTAACTAATTTTAGCGAGAGTTTTGTTTAAAGCGAAGATTCTATAGTGACGTTGTATTAAATTTTCTCTATAGTAAAATGTAGAGCAGATCGAAATTGGTGACACGAAATAGTTGGAAGACTGCATTTGGTCAACGAGGGGAGTCCGTTATACATCATAATACATATAAACATTTAATGTTTTAAATGTTTATTTAACATTGGGAAAAAGTTGTAGATCATTTAAAATGTTTGAAACTTATGATAAAAAATGGCAACTTCGCACAGACGCTGTTCATTCGCATTCGATGCAAATGTCCTAATAAAGACAGTAAAATTAATTATTTTGGTGAATATTTCATTATAATCCAGAATTCTCATAAAAATTACGAAATATTCCGCACCAGTGGCGCACCCAGGGGGTGGTTTTGGGGGTTAAAACCCCTCCCAGGGCATATAAAAAAAAATATAAAGAATAGCAGGAAAATGTAACTTGTCTTTCAGAAACAATACAAAAAAATTTCGGTGCCGAAGCGAAGCTAGGACAAATAATCCCCGGACAAATAATCCCGGACAAAAAATCTCCACAAATTATCCCTGGACAAAAAATTACCAGACAAAAATCCCCAGACAAAAAATCCTCGGACAAAATTCCTGGACAAAAATCCCGGAAAAAATAATCCACACAATTTTTTTTTGACAAAATATCCCCAAGAAATATTTGCTGCCCAATAGTTCTCTAAAAATTTTCCCGTGAATACAATCGACTCAAATGTTTCAAAATAATGATAAACAATTAAGATTAAGCGTGAATTGTAATTTGGATTACCAAATTTCGAATTTCAATTCCATGCCGAAAATTTCAAATTTTACATGACAAACGAGTGTGAGTTTTTTCAAAAATCGTGGAAGATATGGGGGAGGCTGTGGGAACCATGTTGTAATTATTCGCTTAAATCTTTTACTCACTCTGCTTTGAATAACTATGTTTAAAACATTGCCTATTCGTGATGAGAACTGCTGGTCCTGAAAACGATAATCTTGATTGTAATGCAAAAAACCTGTTACTTTTTGTAAATTTAACGTCAAAAATATTTATTTATTATTATCATCATCAATGGCGTTAGAACACTTCGAGTGTCCTTGCGAGTGGTTTACTATTGCCTTTCATGTGTCGGTCCTGTGCCACTATTTCCCATTGTCTCACTCCTATTTTCTCCAGATCTTATCTGACAACATATTTTCACCTTTTTCTAGGCAGTCCTACAGACTTTCTCCCATCTGGCCTCTCCCCGAGTAGCTATGTCTGGTTTGATTTTTGGATAAATTTTTCGCATGGCACCTCTTCTAACTTGTGCAAAGAGGTTACTTACACACATTTGCGTTACCGTAATTAGTTTCTTGGGTACGCCGAGCTCGACCATTGTATTCCATAGTGTAGGATGATTAATTGAATCATAAGCCTGAAATCTATAAAGATCTGATGCACGTCTTGATTATACTCCCAATCCTTTCAAGCATTTATTTAGTAGTAAATATTTGATCAACAATCGATCTTTCGGGCATGAAATCACACTGGTATTTAGTTACCAACTATTTCTTCGGCGTATGCTAGTTATCTTTTTAGTAATACATAACGAAAAATATTTAGTCCTCAGTTTCAATTCGCTACAAGCAACATTTCAGAAACCTGCTTCAAAAGCTTTCAAAAGCTATGTCAAAAACATGTGTTCTGCGTTTTCATAACAAAGCTTCATAACAAACATATAGGCAATGTTTTGAACTTAGTTATTCAAGGCAGAGTGTTAAGCGAATAATTACAACATGATTCCCACAGCCTTAGCTCATTCCCCATATCTTCCACGATTTTTGAAAAAACTCACACTCGTTTGTCATGTAAAATTTGAAGTTTTGGGCATGTAATTGGAATTCGAAATTTGGTAATCGAAATTACAATAATGCATGCTTAATCTTAATTACTAATCATTATTGTCGTGCCGAAAATCGGTTTCATGGCCATTGCTATGCCATGGTTATCTCTTATGCACTGAGAGTGAAAAACATTTGAGTCGATTGCGTTCACAGAAAAACTTTTAGAGAACTATTCGGTAGCAAATATTTCATGGCGATTTTTTGTGGGGATATTTTGTCGAAAAAAATTTTTGGGGTTTATTTTTGTCCGGGATTTTTTGTGGGGATTTTTTGCTCGGGGATTATTTGTCCGATAATTTTATGTCCGGGGATTTTTTGTCCAGGAATAATTTGTGGGGCTTTTTGGTCAGGGATTATCTGTCCGAACCCTGCCCAAGCCAACCCCTCCTAGAGGAAAATTCTGAGTGCGCCACTGTTCCGCACTAATAGATATGAATATAATATTCATAAAAGGTTAGTAGAAATATATAGTTTTGTTTTATACCTAAATGAAATGTTTACATTTTTGTATAAGGGACTCCCCTTGCTGAATACATTGGCTTTTCTATTCATTTCAGTATCGTGAAGGTTTTTCATTTTACTATAGAGAAATATAAAAGCTATATAGCTCAGCTCAACAGGCATCAAGGGCCCAACGCATATATAGAGAAAGTTTACGTTACTATAAAAGCTTCGCTTCAATATTTGGTAGCAAACATCAACATTCAGTGTAATAAAAAAAAAGAAATCCTATCAAAAGTCGAACCAGCGATAAAAACACTTATAAACATGAAAGCTTTTTTAAGAGATCAGGATCTTAGTCGAGAGATCAGAACCCGAATGATCAGATGTTACGTTTTTTGTCTTGCTGTATGGCTGCGAAAGTTGGACAATGGATTCTGAAACAGAAAAAAGACTATATGCCTTTGAGACTTATGTACAGACGGATGCTGAGAATTTCATGAGCACAAGAAGTTACCAATGGTGAGGTATTTCGGCGCATGAGTATACAAAACGAATTAAAGTTTGTTTAGCAGTAAATGATTGACTTGAAATAGTACCAACTATAAACATCCTGGGTTAACCGATAATAGTATAAATGGCCCGGTTTCAGGTAAAATTTAAATATGTTTGAATGTTTGTTTTTCTATAATCTTAGCAATTAAAATAGATTTCATTCATTTTAAAACTCAGTTGAAAACATTAATTTCGGGTATATAAAGCAAAGAAATATATTTTACATTCGTTTTTTGTTTTTGTCGTCGTAATTATTGTACATTTTATGGATCCTTTGCTTTATTATAGGAGTACCGTCTATTCAGTGTTAATTGTCAAAAGACCAACTCTGTCTACCTCGTTTGCATATCGCTCCGCACCGGTCTTAACAATGGGCCAAGTCAGATAAATTTAATAATATTTACGACCGCATTAATTGAAGTAAACCATTTACTGCTAAACAAAGTTTACTAATAATAATCAAAGAGGGGAAAATATAATACTTGGGTCATGTGTTGAAAGGTGAAAGATATTAATCACTCCAAATCATATGCAAGGTAAAGTACAGAGCAAAAGATCAGTAGCAACACGCCAGAACTCGTGGCTGAAAGACCTAAGGAGATGGTTTGGTCTATCATCAGCAGAAATTTTTCGTGCAGCAGTTTCCAAAGCTACAATTACCATTTGGATCTCCTTCGAAAACTGGACAACCTTCGAAACGAGACTGGGCAATAAGAAGAATACAGTTTATTAAGATGCCCCATTGAAAATCTGAAAAGTTCCTGCAGATACATTTTCCTATAAATTTATCTGCCATCAAACTGCACGTTGCTATCTTTACTTGTATTCAAATTACAGAAACTGCCCACAGGATACAGGCTGGTTGGTTTAATTAGAAGCGAATGAGAGAAATCGGAGAAGGCCTAAAAGGAAAGATATACAAGAGTGTGGTGGTGTACGGCGCGCGGCGGTGAAGTCTGGCGTATAAAGAAGATTCAGGAAAAGAAGATGGAGGTAGCTGAAATGAAAAAGTTGAGTGGATGTTGGGTTAGACTAGAAGGCAGAGGATCAGGAACGATTTAGGGAAAGAGGTTGGGTAATTACAGTCTCAAAAAAGGTTTGTGACGAATTACCGACAGCAAATAATAGGTTCCGCCTCGACAGCTCGTTACGTATGGAGACATCTGGAAGGATGATTCATCAGACGAGCGAGGAAAAGATTTCTCGAGAAAGATTGCCTACGCATTACTAAAGTTGAGCGGTTCCGTTTTTCTGGAACGTTCAAGAACATGGCATGTATTTTTGTATTCAATATAAATAAGGATTGAATTTTTAGGAGTGGTTAGTCTGTAAAATAAATTCGTCTGTAACTTGTATAAATAAATTTGTATAAACGAACCGAGAGTATTATTTTAACCGTAAGCACGCTACAGGTTTAAGAACTGTAATAATTTTATTACGACAGACGTAGAAATGAGAACTATGTGGGACCGAGGATAGAGCTGTTAAAAGCTGACGATAGGTAAAGTAAACCAGAGGAGAAGATGTAGGGACTATGTGGCAGAAGGCTTAAGAGAGAAAGATTTAAATGAAGAAGACGCGATGAACAAGAATGAGTGTCGAATATACTAAGGCGAAGCAATAAATGGACATTGGATACTAGTAACTAGTCATGGAGGAATATGAAAAGGACCAGAAGAGTGCGATAGTAAGCCATCTCTACACATATTTTACAAAATCTCAGTCCCTTATGACTGGACTAATCTTGTTATCTACAAATACCACTTTCGGCTAAGCAAGGTGATGTGAACAACACACAGAATAAATACTGTAATCATAATTATACTGGATAATGTATACAGCATATAGCTTGTAATTGATTTAATCTAGAAAGCAAAAACACTCCCCTTTTGAATACAATACAATATTCATCAAGTTGAGAAAAAACACTAAAATTAATGACTGCGTTTGTTATTAGTGGAAAAGGATACAGTAATATAAATTGAAATCGTTGGAGCGAGAAGTATATATATTTCTTCAAAGGTATGCAACACTTCGAGGAATGTGAAATGGTGTTTGTATTCTTTATTTCCTTCGCATTGACTTTAATAAACTCAATGAATTTTGAAATTAAGTATTGGTTATGTTTATTTAAATGTTTATATAAATAACGTGGAATGAAGTAAACACTTGTGTTGTATGTAGGCATATGAATTTATTAAAAAATCCTTAAAATTTATCCACTAAGGAGTGGAAGTACAAAACGTTTTCGGTCAGACTGACCATCATCAGTGTAAACCTGGAAATAAGTGAACCACTAAGATTAAAAAACAAAAGGGTGAAATTTTGACAGTTGAAAAAATTTAAGAAAATGTGGTTACTTACGTCCAGTGTACAAATACAGGGTTTACCCCCTTTTTAAAGTTTATATAAATAGAGTAACGAAACCCCAAAAATTAAAAGAATATGAAATGGAGAAATTACCAGAAAAGAGATACAACCTAAAGAGCCTGGAACAAGAAAACGTGAGAGAATTATGTAGAAATAGACTGGACCAAAAGTTGGAAGCAGGCCCATGGCTTCTTGACATTTCGCCTCCATCCGTTCTTGACCATTGCTTTCATCTTATAATTTGTGACTAACCATTTAGATGGGAAATACGAAAGTTTCGGGTTTCGTTGTCAAAATACAAAATACTACTAAAATAAACAAAAATGTTGTTGCTAAGTAAAAAAATTATTCTAATAATTTATTTAATCTGACTCATTTATATTGGCAATTCATATTTTGTTTATTTTAGTAGTATTTTGTATTTTGACAACGAAACCCGATTACTTTTCGTTCCTATATCTGCACCACTTCTTTTTGTTTTTTATTCGATGTCCATGTCTTTGATGCTAAGTTACTATAGGCCTAATAAACGTTCTATATATTCTTAATTTGGCGCCTCTTGATATGGATTTATTTCTTAATAACCTATTTAATGCATAAACTCACTTGTTCGCTTTCATGAGCCTATTTTGGATTTCTTATTGTATATTTGATTTTCGTGATATAATTGTTTCTAGATATTCGATCCTCTCAACTTCCTCGAATCTATGTGTATTATTATTTGTTTGTACTGTTAAATACATATTCTTGGTATATGTCTTGGTATCATCTAATTCTTTAGTTTAGTATGCCTTCCTGTTTGCTTCTTGCTACTATTGCTATATTATCAGCGAACGCCAGCATTGACGATTTTGTAATATATAATTCCTATTGCAACACATCTCTGTTCATTCCTTATAACATGCAGTGGCGACGCGTGACTTTTTCTAAAGTGTTACCAAACCCAGATGTAAAAAATCTTGTTTAAAAGAACCTCGCAAATATGTTTATATTATCTGGAAAAATGTTAATAACAGAATCGTATAAAGAGGATTTTGTCATTAATCCATTTAAAACGCGTTACTCAATGGAAATTAAAGAAAATGACGACATTCGATATTGCTATTGGGTATTTCTTTGGCATGTTTTAATCCATTTCATTGCTGAAAAACTTCTTTCAACGGATGCACTTGTAGCCGGAATTATTAAAAATAGGTTTGCCAATTTAAAGGGTTCCTGAAATACTTGTACATTTTTTTTAATATAATCTGGATCATTATAAAGAACTGTCAATTCTGTTTTTTAACTTTACTGTGTCAAATTTTTGTCCATGTAGCTGTACAAATTGATGAAAATTTTTATCTGAAAATTTTTTGCTTTAAATTGGAAAACCTACTTTTTAAGTTGGATAATCATAGTGTAAAAAATTTCAAAAAAAAGTCGTCAACGACACGCATCCATGTTTAATTGTACGCACACTGTAATAGGTAAGTAACCATTGTAACCATTCCAAAAAGTGGTAACAAGACTACTAATATCCACAGCGCGGTTACGCCTTCGCCTTTCAAAATTTTTAGACACGATCCGTTTTCATCCGTCCTACCGATAGCATCGAAATACATAGCATCTGATGCTGATGATAGACATTTTGGTACCAAGTGGTAAATCGTGACTTCTGAAAAGAGACTTCATTATTATGAACGTTCATCTCGCTTTTCATATGCGTTGTTTTATTTCTCTTGAGTGGTCTCATCACTATTTATGTGAGCGGCCGTGGAGTAACGGCATAAACGCTGGCCTCATACGCCAGTGCACGTGGGTTTGAGCCCTGCCAAAGACAAACCATTTTCATTTCCAATAATGACACGAGCCGTCTCACCGTGCCTCGGAGAGCACGTAAATCCGTCGGTCCCCCTAGGCTAGTGTACATCGGCACTAGTTACTTAAAACAGGGTTAAAGATGTAAATGGCGCCGGAACTGTCCGAAAGGATCTCCCCGGAAAAAATGCCATACGATATTATTATTATTATCACTGTTTATGTTGGTACCAAGGTATGTGTAGCTGTCCACCCTGTTAATTGGTTGTTGGTTAACCGGAAGATGTGTATTTACAGCCGCGTCCTCACTGGTAAATTTTTACGTGCGTATTGAACTACTAATGGCTCGTCGCAAATTTAACTGCTCTACCATCAAAAATTTGTTTATCGTTCGTTGTGTGCGTCTGCTAAGGTTGTGTGGAGTAACTTAAAAACACACACAGTACCAAAAAAAGCGTCCACACTGCAAACCGTATGCGACGCAAATCGTTTGATCTTCGCTCAAAAACTGACAACATATGGAGCGCGTGCGTTGTGTGCGTCAAACATTTTTGCTTCCGATTAATGCAACGAACACGTCCACTAGCTCGAGCACGCAAATATTTGCAATGAACAGCTGGTTCGTCTCAAATTTTTATCAGTGAGGACGCGGCATAATATTTCGCTAAAAATGTTATATCGACAGTAAATATGCCATATCCACAAAGAAGAATTTCCTGTAACTGGCTGTATACCATTAATTACAAGTAAAATTTAATAAAAAATTCGTCTTGGTAAAAGGTATATTAATTTAAAAAACCCCTAAAAGGGCTACAAATATAAAAACAATGAGTTGCCTTTCACCTGTTTCAACGTAATGACCTAATTAGTTATTACCTAGCAAACCACGTATCTTGTGTGGGAGTCATATGTTGCCCTAAGGCCATATCTATAGGAATTATATCCATCCTTTGGATTTAATTATGTATACACTTTTATAAGACATTTAGTCTATTTTTAAAAGGTTTTAACCTTAGTATTTTTGGGTGGCTCAGGATGACACTGATGATGCTCTTGTTACAGAGCGAAAACGTTTTGTTTTTATATTTGTAGCCGTTTTAGGAGCTTTTTAAATTAATATACTTAATTAATTTTTCATTAAATTTACTTTAAATATGCCAGTGTTTTGGTTTTCGTAATATTCTAATATTTGTTTTTGTTTCAGGTACCTAAATTGAAAGAAAATGTGAAAAAAATCATAAACTTGGTGAGTAATATACATAAAATATAGTCAATGCTGGAAAGTTTGGACTATATGCCAAATATGCCTGTTTTGAATTGGACATGTTCAGGCTTGAGAATGGCATGGTTAAAAATTGCGAGAATTTTAAATATCTAGGTGTCACCATCTTTAATAAAGGAACCTCTGATGTAGGCGTATAATCAAATAGCTCAAGATAAGAAAATTATAAGCAAATTGAACTCATAGACATATTAAGGGTAGACAAGGCATACTGAGCAAAAAAGCGTAACGAGGTGTCGATCGGTGGTCTATCTATCTCTTTTAACCAAGCGATCCCGGGCATGTGACAGACAAAGATGGCTAGACCACTCAATCCTTAGCGTTACACCTCGATGCACAGAGCGGCCCATGCCTTGCCTAATCTACTAGTAGTTATTATATCTATGATTGAACTCCGTGTGATGGAATGATTAAGATTTAGTCGTACCAGGTTTCTAAGAGACTCATTCAGTTCAGCAGGGTGCTATTTTTCGAGGTGTGAAATCGCATAAACAAGGAATCATTTCATAAAAAAGGAGTTGTTGATGAGTCTCTTAGAAAGCTGGTAGGTACTACATTAAAAGAGATACTAAACGTCTGACTTATAAGGCAATAATAGAAAGAGTATCTACATATGGATCTAAAGTCTAGATACTAAATAAAAGACAAAGAGAAAAATTAAAGGCCATGGAGATGGATTATACTGGAAAAGAAGCTGTGCATCTCTAAGCTCGAGCACATACGAAATAATGAAATCTGAAAGAGGATGCAAATAGGAGACAACTTTCTCTATACTATTTATAAGAAGCAGTTTTGTGGTAGAGTATGTCTTCCAGAGAATGAAAGAGAGTAATTGCCGAATGTGAGGTTGTTGGGAGAAAAAACGAGGACGGCCAAAGAGGAGTTGGAATGTTGAGGTCCAAAAAGCAATGACAGAGAGAGAATTAGGTCAAAATGACTGGATTAACAGAAGACTGCCTTTACAGTAGTCGATTGATACCTAGCCAATTGAGATGATTTGCCTACGATTCAAAAATCGTAGAAAATCATCATAAATGATTGACCATACTGGATGATTCAGAAGCCCTCCTATAAATATACATATCAAATTAATACTAGTAGATATAAACAAAGAAGACCCCAACAGTTATAGAGGTATAAATCTATTGAATACCGCACTTAAGCTAACCACAAAAGTAATAACCAACAAAATCAATAAACTAACAACTTTATCAGATGAACAACAAGGATTCGGATCCGGAAGATCCTGCGTAGACGCCGTATTTGTACTGAGACAAATCACAGAAAAGGCCATTGAGTACAATAAACCAGCATATCTATGTTTTATAGACCTGACAAAGGCTTTCAATCGCATCCAAGTCGAAGACTTCTTACATGTACTGTATAGAAGAAACATACCAATCACTATTATACAAACCATCGAAAAAATCTACTTTCATAATCGAATACAGGCAAACATAAATGGAAAACTAACGCAGTTTATACCAGTACAAAGTGGAGTCAGACAAGGTGACTCGTTAAGCCCACTGCTCTTAAGTATAATAATGGACAAAATAATAGAAGCAGTACGTAAAGATCATGGTTACAGAATAGAAAACAAAGAAATACAAATATTATGTTATGCAGACGACGCCGCATTAATCGCCGAGACAGAAGACGATCTCCAAAGATTAACACACATCTTCAATACAATAGCCAAGAAATACAATATAATAATATCAGCAGAAAAAAACCAAATGTATGACAAGATCTAAATACCCACTACGATGTAAAATAGAAATTGATGGGAAAATAATAAAGCGGGAAGCAAGGTTTAGATATCTGGGAATAGATATAACCAGTTACGGAGATGTTGAAGAGGAAGTACGACAACAAAGCTTAAAAGCAAGCAAAGCGGCGGGATCTCTTAATGACACAATCTGGAAGAACAAACACCTAAGACAAGACACAAAAGCAAGAATCTATAAAGCAGCGATTAGACCTATATTGACATACACGGCAGAGACAAGACCTGACACATCTAAAACGAGACGACTACTAGAAAATACTCCGACGAATATCAGGGAAAAGACTGTTGGATAGGGAGAGAAGAGAAAACATACGAAGATCATGCAATGTAGAAGACATAAATGGATGGGTATCAAAACGGAAACAGGAGTGGAACGAACACATTAGTAGAATGGCAGAGGATAGGATAGTACGAATAGCACGAGATAAGTCACCAAATGGACGAAGAAGTATTGGCAGACCAAGAAAAAGATGATGCGATAACTTAAACAATTTAGGAGGCTAATATTGAAGAAGAAACAGGCTTAAAGCCTACATACAAGAAGGAAGAAGAAGATATAAACAAAACCTTTATCGAGGTGATTTTTAAAAAGAAAATCCCTGGGCGGTTTTGGTTACTTAAGTCTTAAAAAAAACGTCATATACAGTTTTCGTTATTTTTTGTTTTGATCGGAATTTGTGACTTGCTTTGTATAATTCGAGTTCCTTCTTATAAACAGCTTTTAAGAAGAGTATTCCAGATGCACTTTAATATTTCAGTAGCTCGTAATACTAGCAGTGTTGTACTAAACGTTTGTACAAATATCTCACAAAAACATTCTTCAATTTACTTCTTGGGCAGTATATCTTTCATGATGTCTCGTTAAACATAACCGCATACTTGCCAGTGACATTTATGATTATGGAATGTGTCGCTGCTTTTATGTTTTTGTTATTGTGTCGTATATTTTGCAAGTCTGTTTTTCTTGGAGTTGTTTTTATACGCCAATGATCTAGATGATTAATATTTATTGTTTATAGAAATAAAACTCATACAAAGTAGCCTTTATGAATTAATTAATGACACTTCATAGAAATTTATTTTATAGCAAATAACAGAAAACTAGTTACAGTTGAGGGTAGCTTAGTCTCAAAAGAACCTTTACTAGATGCAGTTTTTGATCAAATTATAATTTACTTGGGTGACCAAGCAGCAAACGTTGATTCTGATGAAGATATTCATGGCTTGGATGTAGCGACCAAGAATAACAATTTTCTGGTTGAAAATAAGGTTTTAACTTTGTATTTCTTTTGTATTCTACAAGTTTAAATTTAAATTCAACCACAACTTTTGCGCAAATATTTTCTAAAATATGTAATAATATTTAATATACACTGTTTTTGATCAAATTATAATTTACTTGGGTGACCAAGCAGCAAACGTTGATTCTGATGAAGATATTCATGGCTCGGATGTAGCGACCAAGAATAACAATTTTCTGGTTGAAAATAAGGCTTTAACTTTGTATTTCTTCTGTATTCTACAAGTTTAAATTTAAATTCAACCACAACTTTTGCGCAAATATTGTCTAAAATAATAATATTTAATATACACTGTTTTTCTAATAGTCACATCACAACTAAATTTTTGACGCTGCAACACCCATTTGGAACAATCATGACTGATTGTAAGGCTATTATGTCTCAAAATCGATTCTCATCACCCTTCACTTCCACAGCAGGAGTGCCACAAGGTTTCGTGTTCGCACCAATACTATACACTTTATACAACAGTGACTTTCCTAACTCATGAAACACAAGAACACTACTTTACGCAGATGACACTGCCCTCGTAACAACATTTCGAGATTCAGATGTTCTCACAAGGTATAGTTGCCAACAAATTATAGCAGCAACACTTTATCATCAGACGGACGCATTGACATATACTTCACACACGTCCAAAAGTAAATCAGGTCCGTGATTGAATACAAGGCTAACATATTGTGACAATCATCATCGTCGATCGACCTCCGAAGATTCCGGCCTATTTATTATAATTTGAATATTGTAAACAAACCTTATTTTGATTTATGGGATTTTGCCGAATATACTAGTAAATTCTAAAGTTGTTATATTATGTAAAACATTATTTTCAAAGGGGGACTCTTTTAACAGGTAAACGACTCGATCATTTTTTTTTGTTCTAGAAAAACTGTAAATAGTGTGTAAGGCAACGATTGTGAATGAGTTGAGTAGTCTAATAAAGCCGGGGTACTGTATTCGAGAGTACATTTTGGCGGTATTTTTGAATAGATAAATTTTGTAAAGTACAATATAAATTAGATAATGTAGTATTTTCTAATAATTAAAATAATATTAGTAACTTATAATAAATTTAATAATATTAAGTGTTTATTTTTCTTGTAAGTTAGTATTGTAAATAAATAATATGAAGTAAGTCTTTTAATTTAAATTAATATAAGTGTTCTTATTTAAAAATAGATGAAGTCAATTCAACATAAATATTAGTGCAAAAAAATCAAATTAGTAAATCAAAGTAACGCATGCGTTACAAATGGTGTCAGAAAACTGGGATTCTTAAATATAAAAATAATAATATAAATAAATATATATCCTGATCAACCGCGACCAATCACTACACTACAGCTGGGAGTCCCACCACTCTGAGCAGGGGTTATACGATAAATACAATCAGAGGCCAAAACTTCAAAACATCCTCAAAACTATCTGCTCAACCACTACCTTACATTCCTACAAACAAAACTACCAACAAAATTGCTGACCTCTACCAGCAACAAACATCCTGATGAATATGTTGATATCCTGGAGGCAACTCCACTTTATTATCACACTTAAGGTATACACACACAGTTAGATAGATATAAAATGAACATTTACATCCCATCTTCTTCTTCATGTGCCATCTCCTCTGAGAAGGTCGGCAATTCATTCACTGTGCAGTTAAACTGACGCTGAAGTGCAGTTAAACCAAGCTCTCAAATTGTTTAACCAGGAGATGCGTGTTCTTCCGCGACTCCTTCTACTCTGTATTCTTCCTTGTATTATTAATTGCAACAAGTTATAACGCTCGCCCCTCATGACATGTCCTAGATATTGCAGTTTTCTAACATTAATTGTATTTAAAACCTCTCTTTCTTTTCCATTCGTCTTAACACCTCGACATTCGTGACTCTATACACCCAACTAACTCTTATTCTTCTGTAGGCCCCTCATTCGAGGGCTTCTAATCTTCTATAATTATATCCGATGAAGAGGGCTATATGTACACGCGCCAACTCATAACTTTTAATGACAAAAATTTACAAATCAAAATGTACACCGGCCAATTCGTAACTTTTCTATTACCTGACCTGCCAACTCGAAACTTTCTTTATGTGAATTCGAAACCATTGATTAAATCTAATACCTTAAATCTAAACCAAAGGTTTCTTGTTTTGTTTAAAAACATTATATTTGTATTATATGTACCTATAAAAATATCAAAAATTGAAATATCTTAATAAAATAATTGAAACAATATTATAGTGTTTCATTAACACGTGTTATAAATATTATTTCCATCAAGTATAGCTCTACATGAGCTTGGTTTTTATCAAGTAATTGTAAATTCAATATGTAGATGTTTAGCTATGATAAATTATTTAAATCCATCTGATAATTTAAAAGCAAAGAGATTTTCCATATGTTTATATCAAGTCTAAAAGATTATACCTTTATTTAGTTACGAATTCACCGGTAATTGATTGGTGACCGAAAAATTACCTGAGGGCCAGAGTTACCAATTGGCCTATAATTAGGATGGGGGATTAAAATAGTTACGAATTCACCGGGAAACGGCTATATTTAGATTTGTCCAAGTGAGTCAGGTGTCCGACCTAACTCACCAATTGGTATATACTAGTTACTAGAATATAGGAAACCCGTAGGATACGGGGTAATGTCGAAACAGAAACTATAGAAATCAAAAGAGGTGTTAGACAGGGTTGCGTGTGGTCCCCACTGTTATTCAATCTGTACAGCGAAGATATTTTTAAGAAAGCAATATCAGAGGAAGATCAGGGTACTTATATCAATAAACGTAAAAATGTTGAACAACATAAGATTCGTAGACACCACCACTATTTTTGCAGACAGTCTAGCTAGAAGCACTGTAACGATTATTAAGTACATATTATGTAGGTAGATTACATCAACTCAGTATAAAATATGGACTACAAATGAACTTTAAGCAAGCCAAGTTCGTGATTATTTCTAAGCAACATACAGTAGGAAGGCTAGATATCGAGGGAAAACAAGTAGAAAGAGTGAATAACTACAAATATCTGGGAACCTGGGTAAATGAAAACAATGACCAAGGTAGAGAAATCAGGACACACACTGAATTTTCAAGACAAGCATATAAAAATGAAAAAAAAATGTTGGTTAATCGAGACCTTCCTATGGAACTGAGGATACGAGCCTTAAGATGCTACGTTTTTTCGACTTGGTTGTATGGAATGGAAAGGGACACTTAAAGTAGATAATATAAAGAAGTTGGAAGCATTTGAGATGTGGTACTATAGAAGCATTTTAAAAATGCCATGACCATGGATCCAACGGATTACAAACGCAGAAGTCTAAGAAGGCAACAAAAGGATTGCGAGGTCATAAAAAGAATGTGTGTACTTTGTACGCACGTAAGAAGTTATACTTCTATTATATAATTTCAACGAAATAAATATACTTAACAGTTACAATACCAAAAATTAATAATAATTACCAAAAATTAACCAAAACAAATACCAAAAACAAAAAAAAAATGAATCGTCCGGGATTTGAACCCACGATCTCTCGATCTCTGGTCCAATGCTATACCAACCGAGCTATCAAGCCCCATGCTATTGACGTGTCGGATACAATTACACATCACGGTGACAAATAGATCAAAGTGAAGTATAAAAATAGATATTTTATTATCGTACGCCCGAGGAAGACAAATCCAAAGACACAAAAATTATATTAAATAATACATTTACTAAGAACACTAATATATCATTTTAATGACTTATTTGCGCTGATACATACATAATTTGAAAGATTAGCAACGAACTACATACTGTCTGTCTGCGCATGCGCCAGGCAATTATAAAATTGCACCCTCGATCGTAAAGAAGTATAACTTCAAAAAACATCAAAACAAGAAAGCTAGAATATTTAGGCCGCATTACCAGAGGTGCGAAATATTATGAGATATTAAGGGTAAAAGATCCATAGGAAGACGAAGAATTTACTGGGTGAGAAACCTAAGAGAGTGGTATAATGTATAATTGCAGCTCATTACATAGTAAATCTTTTCACAGCAGCCGCCATTAAGGTACGGATAGATGTGATGATAGTTAACCTTCTATAGGTGAAGGAACTACAAGAAGAAGAAGAAGAAAAAAAAAAGAAAAAAACGTGTAAAGTGTGTTTCTAGGATCATGCCGCGCCGGCCCGTGAGTCCTAACAAGTTCCTCAGGAAGAGTTACTTATGATTATGAGGAGTATTGTTTCAACATGTTACCAGAGAACGGCAGTTCTCGCCAGTGGCGCACACTCACACCCCCCTACACGCGACACTATATATACAAGAAATTTTCGATTTTCTAATTTTCTAAACCTGACTGAATTGAAAATTGGGCAAACTCCCATCTTAAAGTTCAGGAAAAGACTCACCCATTCATATGTCAACCATCCATTTTGGTCCAAGGGTGTGGATTTTACGGCCCTTCCCATTTAGAGTTTGTTTTTCGTTCTCGTCCCCAAAACTCCCAAAAACCTCGAAAATTTAACTCCGACCTTTGCGGCTTTAGTACTGAGGTACTGATCATAACCTTTCCAACGCATGTCTAGTTTTAAAGATCGGTTATACCGTTCAAAAGTTACCGAGCTCAGAAATATGACTCAATTTCTATTTAAAAAAGGGAAAATGTTTGTAGATGTGTATTTTTTTATATGTATGTATGTATGTGTGTGGAAAAGTTAAACCGATCTGAATTTTTATTTCTGTGTTTGAAGAGGGGGTGAGGACCGATTCAGAACCGGTGTAGTTTGTGAGTTTTGACTACCCATAAGCCAGCTATAGGACTTGGTAGGTACAAAACGGCATATATTTGGCGGTATATATCTTCGGTTCAAGAAGAGATAGCCAAATCAATAGTGTTGAGTTAAGCTTTCAAATGGTGTCTAAGCCGTCAGGATCAGACATACACACGGCTCAATATAGCCAAAAAACTGAAAAACTAAACTTTGAAAATTTTGGTTTTTCGACAATTACTCAAAATTTCAACCTACGAATTACGCCAATAACTGAGTGTTTGTAGAAGGACTCCAGACGAATCTAACGGTGTATACCTCATATCCGGTAAAATTCGAATTTTTAAGTTATAGGCTTCATAGGTATGATCAAATCCATTTCTTATGGAAAAAACGGTTTTCATGCTCAATAATTCCTGTTAAGCGAACGGCTCCACGGGCGAGAAATTGACGCTAGCAGTAGCCGTAAAGCGAACTTAAGGTTCCGCGCAACGGAAGAGGAATAGCCGAACTGAACCGACTACAGGACTTGTGCGTAGTCGGTTCAGTTCGGCTATTCCTTATCCGTTTCGCTGAACCTTAAGTTCGTTTTACGGCTACTGCTAGCGTCAATTTCTCGCCCGTGGAGCCGTTCGCTAATAGCTTCAGTTATCATACTTGACCTTAGATGGATCAGATACTACTTGTCAATACGTTTCAAACTCATGTTTAGTGAACAAAATCGGTTAAGCCGTTTAGAAGTTATCAAGCTACAAAAGTATAATCCAATTAACGATTATTCCCTAAATGGTTTATGTAGTTATAGTGGTTACGACACTAATTTGATCTGGCAACGGGCAATTCGAGTTCATTTACCGGCCATCCCAATATTTTTTTCAATCTATTTCGAATAGAAAAAAAAATCTAGTGTACATTCGATGGACACTAGATCATTTGGGAGATAATGCTACAAAGGCGACCAAAGCTTAACGTGTAATCGAGAAACATTGCATTCAACTTCATACATTTAATTTATAAATAACTTTGAAAAACTCCTGATACAAGAACTTGATTAGATACTTAAATTTGAAGTAAACGCGCCACAAATGAGTTTCAAAATTCAAACTGTATCAAAGTTACTCTTTTGTGGCGCGTTTTACTTCAAATTGGGCAAATATTATAAAAAAAATCTTTTAAAATAAAACTAGAGTTTTGTTTTGCATCAAAATGAAAATACATTTTCGCGCCACGTAATATTCATATCAGATCTTTTGTAGCTGGAATATTGTAAACGCGCCACTCATTTTTACGGCGTTTAGCGGTTTTTTATTCTTGTTTTAATTAGACTTTGGAAATTAATAAAAACGAAAAGCTATGAATGGCGTCCTTATATAAAATCCACAATGTTACATTCATTGAATCTATTTTAAAATCTGTTCATATCTGCCAACACCTTCCGCGTCTCACTAAAATTGCACCACAAATAAAGTAAAAGCCCTAATCGTTTTTAACATTCGCGCCTTCATATAAAATGTAATAAAGTAAGATGTAGAGGTGGAAGCAATAACGGATTTTACTCGTTTTTGCTAAAGGATTTAGTGAATTAATGAATTGAGTCATTGTTTATGGCTTAATAAGTATACTAAGGCTATAAAACGCTGTGTGTATATGTTTCGAATTAAGCTGCGTAGTCTCCCTTTGATAGCCCTGGTGAGATAAGTGATAAGAAATAAGAGATGAGAAGATCGCTTCATCGCTAAACGTATAAGGAAAACCAACATCAGCGATTTTCTATACAGTGATGAGCACGCTAATAACCGGCAAAATAGCTCAAAAGATGGAAAACATAATACATTGCGAAAGAAAACGAGATAAAACTAGTGGAGGTGGAAATTATCGTTATCGCGGAGAGAAGAGGATATGGGACTACTGATGAGGAGGAAAAAACCTCCGAAACCGGTATAGACTCTTCCTGCACTCTTCGATTTAACCAGAGTATTATGCAGCTGCTGCATGTTCGTGTTGCAAATAAATTGAAAATGTTTATACATTTTTAATGCATTTACTCTTTTCTTGAGTACTAAGGAATATTTCTTGTTGGAACTTTTACAACGCTGAGCAGATGGACGTGAATTATTTAAAATTCCCTCATCTTAATTTCCTCGGCATCCTGTATGATTTATAATTTTTGAAAATCTCAGGAGGTTGTAACCAAAGAAAGTATTCCACCTGTTGTCAATCTGGTGTATGGGAACGATATTTATTGTCGTTTTCTGTGCTACTTCGATTGATAACTTATTTTGTTTTTCGGTAGATGGCCCTAGTTCATCCGTGGCATTTCGTTCTTTGCAATTCGGAAAGGCCCAAAGCATGGTTCCTGGGGAAATCGGAGAGAAGAGGATATGGGACTAATGATGAGGAGGAAAAAACATCCGAAACCGGTATAGACTCTTCCTGCACTCTCCGATTTAACCAGAGTATTATGCAGGTGCTGCATTTTCGTGTTGCAAAGAAATTGAAAATATTTATACATTTTTAAAAATAGAGTAGTATAGTCGGCAAGAGACGGTTCCTCAATAGGAAGACGATAAGTGGGAAGACCACGAAAACGTTAGAATGGCAATTTGCTGGAGGCTCATTGAAAAAACAAACAGATTCATGTCTACACAAAAAGATCGAGTAGAAGTAGAAGAAGTATTAAGTGATTATCATTTTGGAGTTGAACGTGGTGTAACCTCGACTCAGCTGGAGGTGGACTCAGCCTGAATAAAATGAGTCTTGGGTAAAACTAGGGATAATAATAGCGGTGGAAGCGTAGAACTGGCCCTGTTACCTTCCTTGTATACCATAGGCACAGTATAAAGAGGGACAGTAGAACCACTCTCCGAAAAATTGGAAGTAAAATCTGTAGTCGCGCATGGCGACCGCGCAATGTTCTTAGTCGCTTTTGCCCCACTCTCGCATTGCTAGTCGCATAGAAAAGTACGGCTTTTAACAGGGAAAACCCGCATCCACCACTGGTGAATTACCAATTGCGTACTGCCGGTATTACTTCTTGAGATCAAAGCGTCGACAAAGGAGTGGTTTTACTGTGGAACCTCTATATACTGTGCCATAGGTCAACAATGAGAATAAGATATTAAGCGTTGAAATCCAATATAAAATAAATAAGCTAGTTCATCAAAAACGCCAAAATACGTTGAAATTAAGATATAAAATTGAAACGATATATCTCCATAAGTATTTCAAGTTCAAGACCAAGACCCAAAGGGCACGATCGAATTTATAAAATTAGTCCTTTCCCTCGGTTGGTTCGAAACAAACAAATCTTTATTAAGCTCTTATTAGAGACACCTCTAGTTTCACGCCTTCCTATAAAATGCAATAAAGTAAAAAACCGTCGCACTATTCTTGACGTTACCTACCGCTTTGCCAAAGAAACGAGAGGCATAAAGTACACATCAGACCTTTTAGAACTTAATTTAAAAGGCTGACTCCAGGATTTAATTTAACAGAAAACAAATCAAAGGGGTTTATTAAAGCAGGTGAAACTGGTAGTTTTATGCTCCACTGTTTATCAACTCCACTAATTACCTAGGACCAGGGACGAACTCACTAAACAGTGTATGTGAACAAAAAGGCTTGCTTCTTGGGTTTTGGGGATAATTTGGGGGGTTTTTGGGGAAATATCGTGGTTCCTTCGTCAACTAAACAGTTTTTTAGTATTAGGTATACCACAAATATTTGGAAAAATAGACTTACAACCGATCAAATTTTAAATAACTCGATATTAATCTAAAATTGAATTGGGTTGAATTGGGTTTGTAGTCATCGACTGACCATTAAGTAAAACCGTTTAAGGTTTGTTAGAGCTTTCGAGTTTATTTAACACTTTATCAAAAAAATTCTAAAAATTCACCATATCACCAATGTCTTCACCAAATCATTTATACAACAGAATCTACAACAAGTGTGAAGCGGAAATCAACGAGTCACAATTTGGTTTTAGAAATGCTCTGGGTCTGGATACAAGGGAGACCGTATTTCGCTTGCAAGTATTAGTACATACAGAGGTGTACAGATATGAACAAGGATGTCTACATGTGCTTTATAGATTACTCGAAGGCCTTTGATTGTGTGGGACATGACCAACTAATTGATATTCTCCAAAACATAGGAATTGATGATAAGGACATCCGAATTGTGACAAGTTTCTACTGGAATCAGACAGACAGGGTAAAAGTTGACAATTTGTTCACAAAGTGTGCGGCAGGGATGTTTTCTCCCCTCTCCTTTTTAATATTTACTCCAAAAAAATTTTTAAAAAAGCACTGGATAAAGCAAACGGAGACATAAAAGTCAATGGAGAAATGACAAATAATATCCGATATAATATGTGGGCAATACAGTCGTACTTACCAACATAATTGATGAATTTTAGCATCTTGTGGGCAGGGTACAAAGAGCGAGCGAAGAAAGAAAACTTAGCCTCAACATAAATAAAACAAAATGGATGCTGTTAAGCAAAACTCAAAAACCTGCCAGACAATTAAAAATAAAAAACCAATTAATTCAACACGTAGACCTTGCAACAGTCGTCAACTCGAAATGGGATCAAACAACCGAAATACGATCTAGAATTGAAAAGTTGAAAAGGCCAGGGCAACATTTAACAACATGAGAAATATATTCACCCATTGCGACATATCTCAAAAATGCTATGTATATTTACGGCTATATTTATTTTACGGCTGGTAAAATGCTATGTATTTCCAGTCTTGCTGTACGGCGCAGAGGCTTGGACAATAACGGAATTACTAATGAAAAAGCTTGAGGTATTTGAAATGTGGGTGTACCGACGTATCATAAAAATATCCTGGACGACCCACACCACCAACAAAGAGGTGTTGCGCCGAATGGGAAAATAAAAAGAAATCATGATAAATATCGTATACTGCAACTGATGCTGCTGATGAGAACTTACGCCAATGATTTGGACTAACCATCGATCGAGTTATTCAGAAATGTCACAAAGAAAATTAAAATTGCTATGATGGTAGCCAACGTCCGCAACGGACATGACACATGAAGAAAATACTAAAAATAATAACTACATTATAAACTGAAGTTGTTAATTATGTACAGTGTAACGTATGACAAATTTAATTTATTGAAGTTTGGAGAAATATCTAAGTACATAGGAATTTGTCGGTAAGATTAATATCGCACAAGAGTGACATAAATCTGAATAAAGTACAAGCGTGAATATGCATTAAGTGAACATTCTGTCACGATGGGTCACACTCCAAACTATGACCAAATTAGCAAGTAAGAGAAATCACAGCAAAACACTGTTTTCAAAAATGTGTTTAATTAAAACTACACAGAACACCTTGAACAATGCAATTATTTTTTATTTCCAAACCAATACATAAACCAAGACTATTTTTAGAAATAATTGAATAGGATAATTTCTTTTTTGTTCTCAAAATTTATCATAATTAATTTATTTACAAAGTATTTATAAATATTTATGTTTTACAATAACAATTATCTCAAATACTACTCAATAAACAAAAAATTAAAGAAAAATGTTTTAAAAAAATTAGATAGTTTATTTAACAATTTATTTATTTACATATATTGCATATTCGTAATGTACGCAAAACGTGCATACAAATTAAAAAAGAAACGTCGAAATCCATAAACATGGACCAGAGATACAGTTAACAGTTCCTTCCCCTCCATTGCTACCACAAGTTTCAAACCCGGCCAATTTTGATGACCACATACAGTTATAACCTCATTAACCATCATTGGCCATTTTGAGTTCACTGAGCCACCTTGTTGGAGGATGTCCTGATTACGATAAACTAGGTCTAGGTCTTCATTCTAAAATTTTCTTGGTCCATCTCCATCTTCCATAATTGAATGCGGCAACATATTCCCCCCAGTTCCATTTCAGCGTTGTAATTGTTTTAACTGCGTCCGTAACACCAGTATTTCTTGTAACTATTTTATTTAGACTAAAATATTCCTCTATCTGAGGGATATATTTAGCATTGACCTGTCCATTGCTTTCTGTGCCACTTGTATTTGATTGATTACTTTTCTGGTAGGAGTCAATATTTCTGCTCCATAGGTTGGCACTGGGAATACACATTGATCAAAGACCTATTTCAAGCACACGGGAATATCTGACTTAAAGACTTCCTTCAGTTTTACGTAAGCTGCTCATGTTAATCCCATTCTCCTGTTTAACTCTGTTCTTTGATTGACTGGTTCAATTTGCGTGCCATTAGTTGAGATGTTTTCGGCCAGCACAAGGTTGGTCTTGTATTGTGTTTTGGTAAAAGTTATAGCTTCTAACGGTGCAGTCGATGGCCATGTTTCAAATTTTAGAGATCTAAATCCGGCTCTGTTCTGCCCTAAAACACAGCTACCGTCACAACAGCTACCTCACAGGTAATAATAGTAGTAGTGCGTGTGAAAATAATTAATCTCACCTGTAATATTACGATGATAGAATGAAACAGCAAAAAAGCAAAATAATTAGGCTCTAATTAAAGATCCTTCATATGACTGCATCGCTTATAGTAATTGTGGAATTATTAATTCATAACTGCTAAAAGAACAGGTTTTATTAACTTTGACAGCGTTGTTAGTGCAGGAAGTTCATAATGTGTTTAATAATTTGGGTTATATTTTATTTTTGTTTATTTTTATGTAATGCTCGAGTAATTCTTACAGTTGTTAAAGTATCAATTTTAATAATACATAACAAATAAAGGTAATTGAATGTGGCTTTATGAATGGAAGACCTGGATGTAATTTTTCGTTTCAGCATAATTTACTTGCAAATAATTGCAACTAAGAGCCTTGCCAAGCCTTGCTAGGGACTTAGTCAACCGTACCTCAGTTTTAGGATAAGAGTACCAGGAGTTTATGCTCTTCGCAAGCTTATTTTTATTCCTCACTAGGCCAATAACTATCAAATATTTCTAGATCTAATACTTATTTTTTTTATCTCTCATTGTCTTATCTTATCTCGATTAATTTACATTCTACAAGAAGTATAACTTTTAAAACCCATAATACGTGAAAATCTAGTACTACAAATACGTGAAATACCATAATACGTGAAAATCTAGTACTACAAACAGAAATACAGTCGTTAGATGAAGTAACAGGAAACTGCAATCCCATACTCCTATAAATAGAAACATGGGAAGTAGAACGCCCAATAACAAGAAAAAAGAAGAAAACAAATTGAGCAAACTACAAGAGATTAGCGAGCAAAGGAATTGAAAGCATCCCAACAATAGAAAGTCCACGAGAACTAGAAAGAAAAGTCCTAGAGTTTAAAAATATTATAAAAGAAGCTCTAAGAAACACTACTAGAGAAGCAGAAGATAGGATCCGTAGAAGTCTATTTAGAGAAATAAACACTCAATTAAAAGAAATGATAAGAGAAAAGAACAGAGCCAGAAAACAAACCAGAAGAACAAGAACCCATTAAGACAGACATGGCAAACCGACCAAATCTACAAGTCAAAGAGGCACTAATATAATACAGAAGCCAAAAATGGGACAAGCGCTTAAAAAATGGAAGAACGAGAACAGAACATGAAATAAATATAGAGGCTATAAGCTATAAAGGAATAATAGAAATCCAATTCCACCATTTCACGGTGAAAACGGAATCGTGTACTCCGTGGAAGAAAAAATAGAGGTGACGATGAGGACTCTTTTAAGAGAGTATATATTAAGTTATCACCGAGATGAAGATATTGACTTTATTGAAGAAGTCGAGGAACCACAAGCAGAAATGCCTGAAAACCAAGAGGATATCATCACCTCAACATCCAGACCAAGGAAAATAAACGGGTTAATCAGAAAAAACTTACTTACCAAAAGAAGCTCTTGGACTGGATAAAAAATAACAAGCAGGGCTCTCAAGTCTCTCCCAATCAAAGTCATAGTTTTTTTTAATAAAATATTGGAATCGATAGGAGAAAAAGTATTTTCCTGTTAAATTACAGACCGATTAGCTTACTTCCAGCAGCAAGCAAAATAGTGGAATGGGTTATACAAGCCAGACTCCAAACAGAGACAGACCAACTTAGGATAATTCTTTAAGCACAGGATAATTCCTTAAGACTTGCTGAATGCGTTGCACTGGATTCAACGATAAAGAATATACAGGAGCTGCCTTCCTGGATGTAAGCAAAGACTTTGACAGAGTACATATAGCATCAAGAGCTAGTATCTAAAATAAGAAAATATGGATACAGCTGGGCAACAACAAAACTAGTCACCTCTTACCTTAACGACCGGAGGTTCAGGGTCCGAATAGGATAAGTCCTGTCCGAACACGGTGCTCCGGGGCCGGATTACCACAGGATGCAGTATTGTCACCCCTACTATACAGCATATACACAGTTGACCTTCCAAGAACACCCCGAACTCTACAGCCTAAATGCAGACAACTTTTAATTATGCAGCAATAATACTTTTGTAGTTTGTACAAACTTTTTTTGTCTTCTTTCTTTTTGTACATCTTCAATATTTATTCCAATCATCTGGAACAACGTGCTTTTTTATGTTAATATTAGTATTTTAGACATATTAGTTTCAAAATCATTAGAAGATTCCAGTTACAATTATGGATAAAAAGTTTTGAGTGTTTTTTACTAGACTTCTTAAAAACGCAAATCTTCCTTGATCCTCTAGTCTAGGATGACCTAAACCTGATACTAAACTGCATTTAATGTAATAAAATATGTAGGCACAGCGATATACTTTTCGAGTTAAAAATATTTGTCTTTCAAACAATTAATAATTTTTTTTTATTTAAACACAAAACCACATCAACCGCGCAGGGTTATTAGTGGATATAACAATACAAAGTATTACATTAAATAAAGTTATACAATTTGATGTCTTTTAAATATGTTAACACTGATGAAACTTTTTTGGTGAGGATTGTATTGAGGTCATCGTCTGTGATTCTATGGGATCTTCTTTGGCTTAGCTTCTAGGTCTGTTCTTACAAAGATGGCTACTCCGCCACTTGCCTGTTGTGCTATTCTGTTTTTTGGAAAACATTGGTAGTTTTGAAGATTAATATTGGATTGCTTAAAATGAGTTTCTTGAAGACATAAGATCTTAGGGCATGTTTCATGTATTAGAAGTTTTAATTGTTCTAAATGGGTATAGAACCCATTGATATTCCATTGTAATATATAGGGGTTAGACATTTTCGAGTTCTGACTGAGAATGTGTTTCATCGGTCTCTTCTGTGGAAGAGAAATTATTGGGGCTTAGTTTCTTTCTTAATCGAGTTATACATATTAGTTTTTAATTTTGAATTGTGGGTATAGGCGTGAACAAAATTAAGGATCTGAATTAATTCGGCTGTTTCGTTCGAATAGTTTTTTAGGTTATTTCGGGATGTTTTGCGTTTAATGTGTTTTCGAGAAAGTCACATATTTCGTCGAAGTTAAGGACAAATGGTGGTGATCTGTTTGCGATTTTGTCTTTAATTGTCTCTAGGGGAAGTAAAAGTTCATCTCGAGAATTTCTTTTAGACGTTTTTGTTTTTTTCTTTGATTTCCTTGTTACTGGAGAAGTGAAGATATGAGAATCGGACTGTGTGGTATTTTCGTTGATTTCTGGAGACGATGAGATGAGCCTTTTTAGATGTTTTTTGACGTTTGTAATAATTTTAGGTTGTGTTATTTCTAATGGAGTAAGATTGCTGATCTTGTTGGAAGTTGATGATGTTGGGATGTTTAAAGTGTTTGTTTCATTTGTATTATTTGTAGGTCTTGACATGTCGTCAGTTTCTATGGTATATTCTAATTGGTTATTAGAGACCTGTACGTCTGAGATCTGATCTAATATGTTTTGGGAAGATGCTGGGTGATCGTTAGAGGTGGATATTAAGGCTTTGTCAGAAAGTTTTTGTTCTGTTTGCTTATAAGGTAGATTTGTTATATATTGTGTGTTTTGGGAGGTTTCTGGAAGAGCTTTAGAAGAGGTTGGATTAGAATTGGTTGGGTCAGGATTTGTTGTATTAGAAGTGGGTGGATTAGAATTGGTTGAGTCAAGATTGGTTGCATTAGAAGTGGTAGCATTAGAAGTGATTGTATTGGCGTTGTTAGGACATTCTGTTTCCTGGTGACCAATAGTCTTGCATTTTGAACAGTTGAAGCCTTCTATAGAAAGGTATAGTCTGTAAGTGGTATTATCATGAGAGATCATGAAAGAATCGGGAATGGACATATTTTCTAAAGGTGTGATAAATGTTTGCCTTCTAAAACTCAAGACATGGCTATATTCGCTTTCAGGCATTCCTACCCTAAGAAAAGTCATTGTAGAGACGGTGTTTATACCCATTTTACGTAGTTCTTGATCAATTAACGTGGTTGGAACAGAAGGACCAGCGTTTGATATTATCAGTCTTTGAGCTGGAGTGATAAGTCTTCTTATTTCTACTTGAGTTTCTTTTATATTGACGTATTTGTGGGAATGCAGCAATGAATCAACCATATTTTTAGAGGAAAGATATATACATATTCTATTGTTGGCTATTCTGGAAGCGAAAGATACGTTACGTGGACGAACTATTGAACCGACGGCTATGATGTACTCTTGAACTTTGGTTCCTTCAATACTAGAAAGAACTATGGCTTCGTCTTTTGTTGGTTGTTTAAACGTGTTAACAACACTGGAATATGAGATGTGAGATGAAGTTTGGGTAGTGTTCATGGTGTTATTCGAAGTTATGTTTGATTAATTTTGGAGACGTTGCAAGGCCGGCCCTGTCTCCGGTTCAAAAACCGGTGTGGATCTTGGCCCAAAACTGGTCCTATTTATATTTCTTGGATATTTTATAGGTTATATTATTATTAATATAAATATAATATGATGTAGTTTTTGGTACTCACGTCAGGTTTGCGAGGTTTACATGGTGTTTCCACTATAACAATGTGGAGGAACTAACAAAATAATTTTAAATTGTGTTTTTATCATTTAAAAACTGATAAAGGACATCGCACACATCTTATGGACAATATAATGTCACTCAAATTCAATAAAATTTATATGAATATATTCGTTTCAATTTAACGGTCAATTCTTATCATTGCGCCAACTCTTAATTTTCAATAATAAAAGTAGAAATTGATATAAATCAATCTGAAATCAAATGGGTAGGTACATAAGTTAGAGAGAGAAAAAATATTTTAAAATACCCAAATTATAGGTACCTACTTCATAAATCTTCTCGGGCTATTAAGCATCTTATTATATTAGTTTCACTAATCCGCTTAGGCCCAGCGGGGTTTAAGCTGTTTTGAATAGCACCCAGAGCAATAGTGATTATAACTGACACGTTTATAGACTCCAAAAATGTGATTTCGATAAACTTTATTTGCAATTTGCGCCGTAATTAATCATAATTAAGAGTTGCCGCAATGATAAGAATTGACCGTTAATTTAAAACGAATCTATTGGTATAAATTTTATTGAATTTGAGTGACATTATATTTTCCATAAGATGTGTGCGATGTCCATCGCACCGGTTTACAACGTGATTGCTGTCAGCAATTAATAATTATTGCTCTGTATATTTCTCTTTAGAACTATGACAAATAATGGTTAAGTGCTATGTTTGGTCCGTACTTTTGTATAGTGCAGAAGTGTGGACGCTAAAAGTATCGATCATGAACAGAATTGAATCACTGGAAATGTGGATTCATAGACGGATGCTGAAGATACCCTGGACAACAAGAAAAACTAATGAAGAAGTACTAAGGAGGGTCAATAAAGATAGAGAACTGCTAAAGACTGTTAAACATCGAAAAATGTCTTATCTGGGACATATATAGTGAGGGGAACTCGATATAAAATATTACAACTGATCCTTAAAGTCAAAATAGAGGGCCGTAGAGGTATAGGAAGAAAACAAGTTTCTTGGTTAAAAAACATTCGTGAATGGACTCAGATATCAAATGCAGGACAATTATTCCATATTGCAGAAGATCGAGAAACTTTCGCAATGGCGATCGCCAACGTCGGATAATTCTGATATGACACTGAAGAAGAATATTTCTCTGGCTTCTACAGAAAATGGTTATCTAATCTAATGGAATTAGTAAAATGAAAATAAAAAAGTGGCATTTCGGAATCCTCACTTGTGGTTACCCAAATCTGCCGAATCCTATAACCACAAATAACACCAACAATAATAATTATTATCTCTACAATAAACTTTTGATAAACTTTCCCACATTTCATTCATGAAGTCACACTTAAGCTTTCTAAAAACCCTCCTAATTGTCTAAATTCAAATGAACCGCCTTTCAGGTATTTTAGTTTGTCTTTAGGATTATCTTTCTTACCTGGAAGAACTGTTTAAGCCGCGTCAATCAAGTCAAACGAAAACAATCGTTATCATTCTCTACTCTAAATGAAAGAGGAAGTGACTCAAGTGACCTGTTGTGTTGCTTTTGTGAGATTCATGAAACGTTTTCTAAGTGTTTTTGTTTAGTTGTTTTTTTAAAACCGCCATAGCTAAACGGCTTGAAATTCATTTATCAAGAAAAACCAGATAATCTAAAAAAACATTGTAATGGACTTTTAAGACTTCCTTTCAACACCAAAATAATTTGAAGTAAAAATAAGGCAGATCTGAATATACTATGGTCTGTTTTTAAACCTGGAGGAGTAATTCAAATTTACCGTGATGTAATGCTTGTTTGTAATTGGTCCAACCTCAGGCAAGTTACTGTTATGAAATTTTGACACTTGGCATTTCATAGGTTAATTCAGTTATATCGGCTATTTCTTGTATTTCTTGCGTTATTCCTTTAATTTTTAGATTTTTATTCTACTTTTATATAAAAAAACAGTTGTTTTTAGAACTCTTTATTGACGTATTAGTATAATATAATATGTATGAATTACCGTCGAAGGCCGACATGATCAACCAAAAAAGAAGATGTATTTGGTGATTTTGCTAGTGATTTTCTTGGGTGTGAATCTGGGAAACCATAGGAATATATTTTTAAGTATTTAGGGTCCTCTGGATCTTGAGAAAGCATATGATAGAGTTCCTCGAGAGACTCTGTGGTGGGCACTCAATAAGAAAGGAGTCCCTGGCGAATATGTAAAGATTGGGAGACATATGTATGAGGGAGTAACGACTAGTGTTAATACAGGTGTGGGAGAGACTGATAAATTTCGGGTGAAAGTAGGATTGCACCAAGGCTCGGTGCTTAGTCCTTATTTATTCTCATTAGTTTTGGACCAGCTAACAGCGAAACTACAGGGTAGCATTCCATGGTGCCTAATGTATGCTGATGATGTATTAGTGTTAATAGGAAATAGTGAAAGAGAGTTAGAACAAAAACTGGAACAGTGGAGACAAGCTCTGGAGGAAAAAGGTTTAAAACTTAGTAGGACAAAAACAGAGTATTTGGAATGTTCATTTAAATATGGAGTTACTACAAATAAAATGGTATCTTTGGATGGTGAAATGATTGTGAAAAGCAATAGTTTTAAGTACCTAGGATCGGTATTACTATTACAGAGTAATGGAGAAATAGATGGAGATGTATGCAGTAGAATTAGGGCTGGATGGATGAAGTGGAAAGAAGCGAGTGGTGTGTTGTGTAACAGAAAAATTCCAATGAAGCTGAAGGGAAAATTCTATAAAACAGCCATAAGACCGGCTATGATGTACGGAACTGAATGTTGGGCAGTGAAAAAGAAAGAGGAACAACGAATGCATGTGGCTGAAATGAGAATGCTTAGATGGATGAGTGGAGTGACAAAGAAGGATAAAGTTAGAAATGAGTATATTAGGGGAAGTCTAGGTGTGGCACCAATTGATGCCAAAATGAGAGAGCATATATGTTAAGATGGTTTGTTCATGTTCAAGGTCGAGACGTTAATCACCCAATACGAAGAATAGCTGAAGTGCAGATTCCTGGAAGGAGTAGGAGAGGAAGACCAAAGAAGACCTGGGGGGAGACGATAAGGCAGGACCTGTTGGTAAAGGGGATTAACATTGATATGACCCAAGATAAAATTGTGTGGAGAAATGCAATTAGGGAAGCCGACCCCGCATAGGGATAAGTAAAAGAGAATGATGATTAGGGTCCTCTGGATAATTTTAAAATTATTACCATCGCACGTTTGTAGTTCCTCCTCGTCTTATGTTTTTGTAAAGGTTTGTTATTATTCTTATGTCCCTTTTGTCTATGTTTTTTGTCTTTAGAATTTGGACTAATTTTTTATGTCTGTATGTCATTTGTTATGTCTGTATGACAATTTAACGATTTTTGAGGCAATTTTTCAATAGGTTGGACATCGAATTAAAAAAAAACACAAAAAATATAAGACGATTATGAAAAAAAATGAGATAATATATTTTTCATTTTTCTATTATTTCCTAATATAGTATTCTTTGTTTCTAATAAATTCCACAGGAGATTGTAAAATAAGATGAAAAAATACAACTTTTGCTTATGGGTAAAAACAGTAGTTATGTCTGGTCCATCCAGTTTTATTTTATCGGTCATTCAGTCTATATTCAAAAATATATTTATATTATTCATACGCCTCTTGAAAAAACTTTCTCCGCCTCTGCTAATGGCTTAATTGCGAAAGCCATGGGCTATTTAACTTTTCCACCTCATCTGCTCAATATCCTGAAAGGAGACTGATAGATAATAAAACAGACTACCATAAATAACAGTCTCCAACTAGAAAGTGACAGAAACCTCAAAATAGTTATAAAAGCTGATTTTACTATTTCGTACTTCGGTAAATTTCATTTTATCCCTCGCACCCTCTTCGTGATTCTACCTGCTTCAAAATCTGAGCGACGTTGCCAGATGCGTACTATTACGGCTGAAATTCACTATTCAAATAATTTTGTTTCCTTGTTATTTATTTCCGAAGTATCAATAATTTTCATTATGTCTTTAATTCTCTTTTCCTATTTTATTTAGTCCGTGTCTTCTGTTTTGCGTTATCCTTCCTTTCTTAATCTAACTGTAATCGTTTTTGGGATATTTGTTGTTTATTGCTGGAAATCGATATCATTATCGCTATTCTTTGTTCCGCTATCTGTTTCACTTACCTTTTATGTGCTACTATCTTTTATGTAAGAATACCTAAGTAACGGAAGAACTATTAACAAAAATACAACATAAGATATGCAAATGACACCGTGATTACGGCTGAACAGCTCCAACTACTAAGATAGTAACTAAACAAGACAAGCAATTTCTGTGAAAAATATGGACTTAAAATGAATATAAAAAAGACTAGATGATATAGGTATGATAATAACAAAGAAAACAAATATACAAACAAACATACATTTGGCGATGTACCGATGGAAAAGATTCATAAATAATAGGTACCTGGGAACCCAGATTTCAGAAAATAATGATCAAACAAGAGAAATAAGGGACAGCATACATAATAGCATCAAGTGCGTTTCTTTGTAAAAGTAATTCTTTGTAATAAAGTCCTGAGATTAAAACTGAGAGTGAGTGACAACTCTGAGATTTGACGTGTTTTCGATACTACATATAATATGGACTTACAAGCTGGGTACTGAAGCAAGAACATAAAAATAAGCTACAGTCAAGTCATTTGTCTTTTGAAATTGAAATGAGATGTTACAGAAGGATGCTTAGAATAGCATGGACACAGAAGAAAACGAACACGAAAGTAATGCGAGAAATGGACGATGCATGATAAGACAATAATTGTAATAATGTTTAAATAATAAAAAAAGCCATAATGATTTGTAAAACAAGAACATTTTTAAAAGAAAAGAAAAAATGGTTCAGATTTGATTACAGTACAGAGCCTCTACTATGTGCTTATACGTATTTCGGAATAACCGTTTCCTCATCGGAGCACCTGGGTAGAGGCACTGAACTGCAATCAAATCCTTTCATCCTTTCGGGGTAATTATCAAAATAATTACCAAAGATGCTACTAGTACCATCTATGAATCGAAAGTCAAATAAGTCAGGAAATAAAATTCGAAATTATTTATCCTCTGAGCTTTTAAGTTGGAAAGATAAAGCATAACAGAGTGACAAAATACTCGACAAGGGAAATCTAAAATTGCATTTCACGTCCTGTTATTCACCGTGATAGTAATTTTAGCGAATTATTTCCTGTAACATCCACAAAAGTGAATAAAGTAGGTATAAACTAATAGAAAAGAAAAATGGTTCCGATTTGATTACAGTACAGAGCCTCTAGTATGTGCTTATACGTATTTCGGAATAACCGTTATCTCATCGGAGCACCTAAGAACATTTTTGTTCAATAAACTTCTTGTTCTTCCATAATTATTTTGAATTTTTGAAATCGCTATAACCTTAGTTTCCTTTGTGTTTATTGATAGTCCATATTTTTGTGCATATTGAACTATTGTGTTCGTCTAACAGTATCGGCCATAATTAGGTAATGTTGTTAATCGGTTTTTGATTGACCTTTATTCCAGCTGTTTCACCTTCTATAGTTTTTTAATAATTTCTTCGAAGTCTATAATATTCATAATCGACTATCGAAAGCTTTTTATAAACTATGAAACTATGAAACAAATATACATGTCTTTTTTTCGGAAAGCCCTCCGATTTTTGTTCCAAAGTTTTGTTTACTTAATTTGGGTTGGTTATGAAATGAAAATGAGATTAGATGAAATTAAAAACGAATTTATCATAAACGGGAGAGAGGAGCTAGGAGCTGCTGAAACAGATGTAGAAAGGAATGGTCAAAATTTAGAACGACTAAAACATTGCTGCAGAATGCAAAAATGAACAAATCACACCAATTTTTAAGAAGGGGATCCAACTAAGTGCACCAACTTTAGAGCTAGTATGTTACTGAACACAACGTGTAAGATCCTGATTACAATCATAAGAAACCGACTAAAATGTTATGTAGAAAAAATGTAGGACACTAACAACAAGGACTTAGAAAAGAGAGATCACCAATAGACGCAATCTCTACGTACTAATGCAAATCATCGAAGAAAGCTTCGAAAACTTATTATTTATCTACAGTGGTGTCATCGTGTGGGAACGCGTGGGAACGCCGTTCCCGCACTGGTTAAGAAAAGAAAAAAAATAATAGAGAATTTAGGTTTTGTAAACAAAAATTAGCAGTGCGTTCCGGCACTGCGTTCCCGCACTGCTAATTTTGCCATGACACCACTGTTTATCTACGAATTCAACTACACATAATTATTAATCGACTTTCAACAGGCATTCAATAGCATATTACAGAATAGGTACAGACAATAATTATTAAAAAAAAAAATAAAAAGGATGGAAATACCAGCAAAGTTAATAAGACTGACTAGAATGACCATGAAGGACTTATCAGCAAGAGTCAAAACGACTGAAGAAGGTACAAATGACACAATATATTATGAGGCCATGAGAACCAGAGTGGCCTAACTGATTTTAACATTACTTTACACTTTACATAATCAAAGAAAATGATCAGAAGCTATCTAGTCCAGAGAAATAAGATTTTTCTCGTGACACATTCCCCTCCAGGCCGAAACCAAATTTTTTGAGTAGTATGGACATCTATATTATTAACCTATATGTTTCCTGCAGCCGATTTTGTTCATATACATAGTTATAAACAAATGAAGATCAAAAAACGCTAAATTTTCGCTTTTATCGTCTATTACCAAAAAGTTAAGCACTTTAAACAAATTTGAGTGTAAGAAACTCATAAATCGTATAAAAAACTTCAATATGGCGTTCGCTAAATATGTCCATCCTTATTGGTTGCTTAGAAAATTGCAAAATAAATCATAAATTTTGAGTTTTTAACAATATTCATAACTTATGTAAAAATTAACTTAGAACCTTCTTATTACACAGAATGCTGATACTTCTTGTACTTAAATCTATATATATAAAATTCTAATTCGCAGGCTTTGTTACCGTACTCCTCCGAAACCGCTTGACCGATTTTCATGAAATTTGGCAGGTGGACTTGACCGGACAGGGAGTAGGTTGTTATCTATATTTCATAGCCGTACGTTATAAGGGGGCTTTGCCCCCCCTACAATTTTTTTTTATTTTTCGACAAACCGATTTTTCTTAATTGTATATGATTCAGAAGCAAAAGATACATACAATCCTAAATTTTCACTTTTCTATCTTTAACCGTTATTTTTTTAAAAAAATTTCGTGGTTTAACATCTATATATATAAAATTCTCTTTCGCAGGCTTTGTTGCCAAACTCCTCCGAAACGACTTGACCGATTTTCATGAAATTTCGCAGGTGGTCTCGACCGAACATGGAGTAGGTTGTTATCTATATTTCATAGACGTACGTCATAAGGGGGCTTTGCCCCCCCTAATATTTTTTTTTTATTTTTCGACAAACTGATTTTTCTTAATTATATATGATTCAGAAGCAAAAGATACATACAATCCTAAATTTTCACTTTTCTATCTTTAACCGTTATTTTTTTAAAAAAATTTCGTGTTTTAACATCTATATATATAAAATTCTCTTTCGCAGGCTTTGTTGCCAAACTCCTCCGAAACGACTTGACCGATTTTCATGAAATTTCGCAGGTGGTCTCGACCGAACATGGAGTAGGTTGTTATCTATATTTCATAGACGTACGTCATAAGGGGGCTTTGCCCCCCCTAATATTTTTTTTTATTTTTCGACAAACTGATTTTTCTTAATTATATATGATTCAGAAGCAAAAGATACATACAATCCTAAATTTTCACTTTTCTATCTTTAACCGTTATTTTTTTAAAAAAATTTCGTGGTTTAACATCTATATATATAAAATTCTCTTTCGCAGGCTTTGTTGCCAAACTCCTCCGAAACGACTTGACCGATTTTCATGAAATTTCGCAGGTGGTCTCGACCGAACATGGAGTAGGTTGTTATCTATATTTCATAGACGTACGTCATAAGGGGGCTTTGCCCCCCCTAATATTTTTTTTTATTTTTCGACAAACTGATTTTTCTTAATTATATATGATTCAGAAGCAAAAGATACATACAATCCTAAATTTTCACTTTTCTATCTTTAACCGTTATTTTTTTAAAAAAATTTCGTGGTTTAACATCTATATATATAAAATTCTCTTTCGCAGGCTTTGTTGCCAAACTCCTCCGAAACGACTTGACCGATTTTCATGAAATTTCGCAGGTGGTCTCGACCGAACATGGAGTAGGTTGTTATCTATATTTCATAGACGTACGTCATAAGGGGGCTTTGCCCCCCCTAATATTTTTTTTTTATTTTTCGACAAACTGATTTTTCTTAATTATATATGATTCAGAAGCAAAAGATACATACAATCCTAAATTTTCACTTTTCTATCTTTAACCGTTATTTTTTTAAAAAAATTTCGTGGTTTAACATCTATATATATAAAATTCTCTTTCGCAGGCTTTGTTGCCAAACTCCTCCGAAACGACTTGACCGATTTTCATGAAATTTCGCAGGTGGTCTCGACCGAACATGGAGTAGGTTGTTATCTATATTTCATAGACGTACGTCATAAGGGGGCTTTGCCCCCCCCTAATATTTTTTTTTATTTTTCGACAAACTGATTTTTCTTAATTATATATGATTCAGAAGCAAAAGATACATACAATCCTAAATTTTCACTTTTCTATCTTTAACCGTTATTTTTTTAAAAAAATTTCGTGTTTTAACATCTATATATATAAAATTCTCTTTCGCAGGCTTTGTTGCCAAACTCCTCCGAAACGACTTGACCGATTTTCATGAAATTTCGCAGGTGGTCTCGACCGAACATGGAGTAGGTTGTTATCTATATTTCATAGACGTACGTCATAAGGGGGCTTTGCCCCCCCTAATATTTTTTTTTATTTTTCGACAAACTGATTTTTCTTAATTATATATGATTCAGAAGCAAAAGATACATACAATCCTAAATTTTCACTTTTCTATCTTTAACCGTTATTTTTTTAAAAAAATTTCGTGGTTTAACATCTATATATATAAAATTCTCTTTCGCAGGCTTTGTTGCCAAACTCCTCCGAAACGACTTGACCGATTTTCATGAAATTTCGCAGGTGGTCTCGACCGAACATGGAGTAGGTTGTTATCTATATTTCATAGACGTACGTCATAAGGGGGCTTTGCCCCCCCTAATATTTTTTTTTATTTTTCGACAAACTGATTTTTCTTAATTATATATGATTCAGAAGCAAAAGATACATACAATCCTAAATTTTCACTTTTCTATCTTTAACCGTTATTTTTTTAAAAAAATTTCGTGGTTTAACATCTATATATATAAAATTCTCTTTCGCAGGCTTTGTTGCCAAACTCCTCCGAAACGACTTGACCGATTTTCATGAAATTTCGCAGGTGGTCTCGACCGAACATGGAGTAGGTTGTTATCTATATTTCATAGACGTACGTCATAAGGGGGCTTTGCCCCCCCTAATATTTTTTTTTTATTTTTCGACAAACTGATTTTTCTTAATTATATATGATTCAGAAGCAAAAGATACATACAATCCTAAATTTTCACTTTTCTATCTTTAACCGTTATTTTTTTAAAAAAATTTCGTGGTTTAACATCTATATATATAAAATTCTCTTTCGCAGGCTTTGTTGCCAAACTCCTCCGAAACGACTTGACCGATTTTCATGAAATTTCGCAGGTGGTCTCGACCGAACATGGAGTAGGTTGTTATCTATATTTCATAGACGTACGTCATAAGGGGGCTTTGCCCCCCCTAATATTTTTTTTTATTTTTCGACAAACTGATTTTTCTTAATTATATATGATTCAGAAGCAAAAGATACATACAATCCTAAATTTTCACTTTTCTATCTTTAACCGTTATTTTTTTAAAAAAATTTCGTGGTTTAACATCTATATATATAAAATTCTCTTTCGCAGGCTTTGTTGCCAAACTCCTCCGAAACGACTTGACCGATTTTCATGAAATTTCGCAGGTGGTCTCGACCGAACATGGAGTAGGTTGTTATCTATATTTCATAGACGTACGTCATAAGGGGGCTTTGCCCCCCCTAATATTTTTTTTTTATTTTTCGACAAACTGATTTTTCTTAATTATATATGATTCAGAAGCAAAAGATACATACAATCCTAAATTTTCACTTTTCTATCTTTAACCGTTATTTTTTTAAAAAAATTTCGTGTTTTAACATCTATATATATAAAATTCTCTTTCGCAGGCTTTGTTGCCAAACTCCTCCGAAACGACTTGACCGATTTTCATGAAATTTCGCAGGTGGTCTCGACCGAACATGGAGTAGGTTGTTATCTATATTTCATAGACGTACGTCATAAGGGGGCTTTGCCCCCCCTAATATTTTTTTTTATTTTTCGACAAACTGATTTTTCTTAATTATATATGATTCAGAAGCAAAAGATACATACAATCCTAAATTTTCACTTTTCTATCTTTAACCGTTATTTTTTTAAAAAAATTTCGTTGTTTAACATCTATATATATAAAATTCTCTTTCGCATGCTTTGTTGCCAAACTCCTCCGAAACGGCTTGACCGATTTTCATGAAATTTCGCAGGTGGTCTCGACCGAACATGGAGTAGGTTGTTATCTATATTTCATAGACGTACGTCATAAGGGGGCTTTGCCCCCCCTAATATTTTTTTTTATTTTTCGACAAACTGATTTTTCTTAATTATATATGATTCAGAAGCAAAAGATACATACAATCCTAAATTTTCACTTTTCTATCTTTAACCGTTATTTTTTTAAAAAAATTTCGTGGTTTAACATCTATATATATAAAATTCTCTTTCGCAGGCTTTGTTGCCAAACTCCTCCGAAACGACTTGACCGATTTTCATGAAATTTCGCAGGTGGTCTCGACCGAACATGGAGTAGGTTGTTATCTATATTTCATAGACGTACGTCATAAGGGGGCTTTGCCCCCCCTAATATTTTTTTTTTATTTTTCGACAAACTGATTTTTCTTAATTGTATATGATTCAGAAGCAAAAGATACATACAATCCTAAATTTTCACTTTTCTATCTTTAACCGTTATTTTTTTAAAAAAATTTCGTGGTTTAACATCTATATATATAAAATTCTCTTTCGCAGGCTTTGTTGCCAAACTCCTCCGAAACGACTTGACCGATTTTCATGAAATTTCGCAGGTGGTCTCGACCGAACATGGAGTAGGTTGTTATCTATATTTCATAGACGTACGTCATAAGGGGGCTTTGCCCCCCCTAATATTTTTTTTTATTTTTCGACAAACTGATTTTTCTTAATTATATATGATTCAGAAGCAAAAGATACATACAATCCTAAATTTTCACTTTTCTATCTTTAACCGTTATTTTTTTAAAAAAATTTCGTGGTTTAACATCTATATATATAAAATTCTCTTTCGCAGGCTTTGTTGCCAAACTCCTCCGAAACGACTTGACCGATTTTCATGAAATTTCGCAGGTGGTCTCGACCGAACATGGAGTAGGTTGTTATCTATATTTCATAGACGTACGTCATAAGGGGGCTTTGCCCCCCCTAATATTTTTTTTTTATTTTTCGACAAACTGATTTTTCTTAATTATATATGATTCAGAAGCAAAAGATACATACAATCCTAAATTTTCACTTTTCTATCTTTAACCGTTATTTTTTTAAAAAAATTTCGTGGTTTAACATCTATATATATAAAATTCTCTTTCGCAGGCTTTGTTGCCAAACTCCTCCGAAACGACTTGACCGATTTTCATGAAATTTCGCAGGTGGTCTCGACCGAACATGGAGTAGGTTGTTATCTATATTTCATAGACGTACGTCATAAGGGGGCTTTGCCCCCCCTAATATTTTTTTTTATTTTTCGACAAACTGATTTTTCTTAATTATATATGATTCAGAAGCAAAAGATACATACAATCCTAAATTTTCACTTTTCTATCTTTAACCGTTATTTTTTTAAAAAAATTTCGTCGTTTAACATCTATATATATAAAATTCTCTTTCGCAGGCTTTGTTGCCAAACTCCTCCGAAACGACTTGACCGATTTTCATGAAATTTCGCAGGTGGTCTCGACCGAACATGGAGTAGGTTGTTATCTATATTTCATAGACGTACGTCATAAGGGGGCTTTGCCCCCCCTAATATTTTTTTTTTATTTTTCGACAAACTGATTTTTCTTAATTATATATGATTCAGAAGCAAAAGATACATACAATCCTAAATTTTCACTTTTCTATCTTTAACCGTTATTTTTTTAAAAAAATTTCGTGTTTTAACATCTATATATATAAAATTCTCTTTCGCAGGCTTTGTTGCCAAACTCCTCCGAAACGACTTGACCGATTTTCATGAAATTTCGCAGGTGGTCTCGACCGAACATGGAGTAGGTTGTTATCTATATTTCATAGACGTACGTCATAAGGGGGCTTTGCCCCCCCTAATATTTTTTTTTATTTTTCGACAAACTGATTTTTCTTAATTATATATGATTCAGAAGCAAAAGATACATACAATCCTAAATTTTCACTTTTCTATCTTTAACCGTTATTTTTTTAAAAAAATTTCGTTGTTTAACATCTATATATATAAAATTCTCTTTCGCAGGCTTTGTTGCCAAACTCCTCCGAAACGGCTTGACCGATTTTCATGAAATTTCGCAGGTGGTCTCGACCGAACATGGAGTAGGTTGTTATCTATATTTCATAGACGTACGTCATAAGGGGGCTTTGCCCCCCCTAATATTTTTTTTTATTTTTCGACAAACTGATTTTTCTTAATTATATATGATTCAGAAGCAAAAGATACATACAATCCTAAATTTTCACTTTTCTATCTTTAACCGTTATTTTTTTAAAAAAATTTCGTGGTTTAACATCTATATATATAAAATTCTCTTTCGCAGGCTTTGTTGCCAAACTCCTCCGAAACGACTTGACCGATTTTCATGAAATTTCGCAGGTGGTCTCGACCGAACATGGAGTAGGTTGTTATCTATATTTCATAGACGTACGTCATAAGGGGGCTTTGCCCCCCCTAATATTTTTTTTTTATTTTTCGACAAACTGATTTTTCTTAATTGTATATGATTCAGAAGCAAAAGATACATACAATCCTAAATTTTCACTTTTCTATCTTTAACCGTTATTTTTTTAAAAAAATTTCGTGGTTTAACATCTATATATATAAAATTCTCTTTCGCAGGCTTTGTTGCCAAACTCCTCCGAAACGACTTGACCGATTTTCATGAAATTTCGCAGGTGGTCTCGACCGAACATGGAGTAGGTTGTTATCTATATTTCATAGACGTACGTCATAAGGGGGCTTTGCCCCCCCCCTAATATTTTTTTTTATTTTTCGACAAACTGATTTTTCTTAATTATATATGATTCAGAAGCAAAAGATACATACAATCCTAAATTTTCACTTTTCTATCTTTAACCGTTATTTTTTTAAAAAAATTTCGTGGTTTAACATCTATATATATAAAATTCTCTTTCGCAGGCTTTGTTGCCAAACTCCTCCGAAACCACTTGACCGATTTTCATGAAATTTCGCAGGTGGTCTCGACCGAACATGGAGTAGGTTGTTATCTATATTTCATAGACGTACGTCATAAGGGGGCTTTGCCCCCCCTAATATTTTTTTTTATTTTTCGACAAACTGATTTTTCTTAATTATATATGATTCAGAAGCAAAAGATACATACAATCCTAAATTTTCACTTTTCTATCTTTAACCGTTATTTTTTTAAAAAAATTTCGTGGTTTAACATCTATATATATAAAATTCTCTTTCGCAGGCTTTGTTGCCAAACTCCTCCGAAACGACTTGACCGATTTTCATGAAATTTCGCAGGTGGTCTCGACCGAACATGGAGTAGGTTGTTATCTATATTTCATAGACGTACGTCATAAGGGGGCTTTGCCCCCCCTAATATTTTTTTTTATTTTTCGACAAACTGATTTTTCTTAATTATATATGATTCAGAAGCAAAAGATACATACAATCCTAAATTTTCACTTTTCTATCTTTAACCGTTATTTTTTTAAAAAAATTTCGTGGTTTAACATCTATATATATAAAATTCTCTTTCGCAGGCTTTGTTGCCAAACTCCTCCGAAACGACTTGACCGATTTTCATGAAATTTCGCAGGTGGTCTCGACCGAACATGGAGTAGGTTGTTATCTATATTTCATAGACGTACGTCATAAGGGGGCTTTGCCCCCCCTAATATTTTTTTTTTATTTTTCGACAAACTGATTTTTCTTAATTATATATGATTCAGAAGCAAAAGATACATACAATCCTAAATTTTCACTTTTCTATCTTTAACCGTTATTTTTTTAAAAAAATTTCGTGGTTTAACATCTATATATATAAAATTCTCTTTCGCAGGCTTTGTTGCCAAACTCCTCCGAAACGACTTGACCGATTTTCATGAAATTTCGCAGGTGGTCTCGACCGAACATGGAGTAGGTTGTTATCTATATTTCATAGACGTACGTCATAAGGGGGCTTTGCCCCCCCCCTAATATTTTTTTTTATTTTTCGACAAACTGATTTTTCTTAATTATATATGATTCAGAAGCAAAAGATACATACAATCCTAAATTTTCACTTTTCTATCTTTAACCGTTATTTTTTTAAAAAAATTTCGTGTTTTAACATCTATATATATAAAATTCTCTTTCGCAGGCTTTGTTGCCAAACTCCTCCGAAACGACTTGACCGATTTTCATGAAATTTCGCAGGTGGTCTCGACCGAACATGGAGTAGGTTGTTATCTATATTTCATAGACGTACGTCATAAGGGGGCTTTGCCCCCCCTAATATTTTTTTTTTATTTTTCGACAAACTGATTTTTCTTAATTATATATGATTCAGAAGCAAAAGATACATACAATCCTAAATTTTCACTTTTCTATCTTTAACCGTTATTTTTTTAAAAAAATTTCGTGGTTTAACATCTATATATATAAAATTCTCTTTCGCAGGCTTTGTTGCCAAACTCCTCCGAAACGACTTGACCGATTTTCATGAAATTTCGCAGGTGGTCTCGACCGAACATGGAGTAGGTTGTTATCTATATTTCATAGACGTACGTCATAAGGGGGCTTTGCCCCCCCCCTAATATTTTTTTTTATTTTTCGACAAACTGATTTTTCTTAATTATATATGATTCAGAAGCAAAAGATACATACAATCCTAAATTTTCACTTTTCTATCTTTAACCGTTATTTTTTTAAAAAAATTTCGTGGTTTAACATCTATATATATAAAATTCTCTTTCGCAGGCTTTGTTGCCAAACTCCTCCGAAACGACTTGACCGATTTTCATGAAATTTCGCAGGTGGTCTCGACCGAACATGGAGTAGGTTGTTATCTATATTTCATAGACGTACGTCATAAGGGGGCTTTGCCCCCCCTAATATTTTTTTTTTATTTTTCGACAAACTGATTTTTCTTAATTATATATGATTCAGAAGCAAAAGATACATACAATCCTAAATTTTCACTTTTCTATCTTTAACCGTTATTTTTTTAAAAAAATTTCGTGGTTTAACATCTATATATATAAAATTCTCTTTCGCAGGCTTTGTTGCCAAACTCCTCCGAAACGACTTGACCGATTTTCATGAAATTTCGCAGGTGGTCTCGACCGAACATGGAGTAGGTTGTTATCTATATTTCATAGACGTACGTCATAAGGGGGCTTTGCCCCCCCCCTAATATTTTTTTTTATTTTTCGACAAACTGATTTTTCTTAATTATATATGATTCAGAAGCAAAAGATACATACAATCCTAAATTTTCACTTTTCTATCTTTAACCGTTATTTTTTTAAAAAAATTTCGTGTTTTAACATCTATATATATAAAATTCTCTTTCGCAGGCTTTGTTGCCAAACTCCTCCGAAACGACTTGACCGATTTTCATGAAATTTCGCAGGTGGTCTCGACCGAACATGGAGTAGGTTGTTATCTATATTTCATAGACGTACGATATAAGGGGGCTTTGCCCCCCCTAATATTTTTTTTTTATTTTTCGACAAACTGATTTTTCTTAATTATATATGATTCAGAAGCAAAAGATACATACAATCCTAAATTTTCACTTTTCTATCTTTAACCGTTATTTTTTTAAAAAAATTTCGTGGTTTAACATCTATATATATAAAATTCTCTTTCGCAGGCTTTGTTGCCAAACTCCTCCGAAACGACTTGACCGATTTTCATGAAATTTCGCAGGTGGTCTCGACCGAACATGGAGTAGGTTGTTATCTATATTTCATAGACGTACGTCATAAGGGGGCTTTGCCCCCCCCCTAATATTTTTTTTTATTTTTCGACAAACTGATTTTTCTTAATTATATATGATTCAGAAGCAAAAGATACATACAATCCTAAATTTTCACTTTTCTATCTTTAACCGTTATTTTTTTAAAAAAATTTCGTGGTTTAACATCTATATATATAAAATTCTCTTTCGCAGGCTTTGTTGCCAAACTCCTCCGAAACCACTTGACCGATTTTCATAAAATTTCGCAGGTGGACTCGACCGGACAGGGAGTAGGTTGTTATCTATATTTCATAGCCGTACGTCATAAGGGGGCTTTGCCCCCCCTAATAATTTTTTTTATTTTTCGACAAACCGATTTTTCTTAATTCTATATGATTCAGAAGCAAAAGATACATATAATCCTAAATTTTCACTTTTCTATCTTTAACCGTTATTTTTTTAAAAAAATTTCGTGGTTTAACATCTATATATATAAAATTCTCTTTCGCAGGCTTTGTTGCCAAACTCCTCCGAAACCACTTGACCGATTTTCATAAAATTTCGCAGGTGGACTCGACCGGACAGGGAGTAGGTTGTTATCTATATTTCATAGCCGTACGTCATAAGGGGGCTTTGCCCCCCCTAATAATTTTTTTTATTTTTCGACAAACCGATTTTTCTTAATTCTATATGATTCAGAAGCAAAAGATACATACAATCCTAAATTTTCACTTTTCTATCTTTAACCGTTATTTTTTTAAAAAAATTTCGTGGTTTAACATCTATATATATAAAATTCTCTTTCGCAGGCTTTGTTGCCAAACTCCTCCGAAACCACTTGACCGATTTTCATGAAATTTCGCAGGTGGACTCGACCGGACAGGGAGTAGGTTGTTATCTATATTTCATAGCCGTACGTCATAAGGGGGCGTTGCCCCCCCTAATAATTTTTTTTATTTTTCGACAAACCGATTTTTCTTAATTCTATATGATTCAGAAGTAAAAGATACATACAATCCTAAATTTTCACTTTTCTATCTTTAACCGTTATTTTTTTAAAAAAATTTCGTGGTTTAACATCTATATATATAAAATTCTCTTTCGCAGGCTTTGTTGCCAAACTCCTCCGAAACCACTTGACCGATTTTCATAAAATTTCGCAGGTGGACTCGACCGGACAGGGAGTAGGTTGTTATCTATATTTCATAGCCGTACGTCATAAGGGGGCTTTGCCCCCCCTAATAATTTTTTTTATTTTTCGACAAACCGATTTTTCTTAATTCTATATGATTCAGAAGCAAAAGATACATACAATCCTAAATTTTCACTTTTCTATCTTTAACCGTTATTTTTTTAAAAAAATTTCGTGGTTTAACATCTATATATATAAAATTCTCTTTCGCAGGCTTTGTTGCCAAACTCCTCCGAAACCACTTGACCGATTTTCATGAAATTTCGCAGGTGGACTCGACCGGACAGGGAGTAGGTTGTTATCTATATTTCATAGCCGTACGTCATAAGGGGGCTTTGCCCCCCCTAATAATTTTTTTTATTTTTCGACAAACCGATTTTTCTTAATTCTATATGATTCAGAAGCAAAAGATACATACAATCCTAAATTTTCACTTTTCTATCTTTAACCGTTATTTTTTTAAAAAAATTTCGTGGTTTAACATCTATATATATAAAATTCTCTTTCGCAGGCTTTGTTGCCAAACTCCTCCGAAACCACTTGACCGATTTTCATGAAATTTCGCAGGTGGACTCGACCGGACAGGGAGTAGGTTGTTATCTATATTTCATAGCCGTACGTCATAAGGGGGCGTTGCCCCCCCTAATAATTTTTTTTATTTTTCGACAAACCGATTTTTCTTAATTCTATATGATTCAGAAGTAAAAGATACATACAATCCTAAATTTTCACTTTTCTATCTTTAACCGTTATTTTTTTAAAAAAATTTCGTGGTTTAACATCTATATATATAAAATTCTCTTTCGCAGGCTTTGTTGCCAAACTCCTCCGAAACCACTTGACCGATTTTCATAAAATTTCGCAGGTGGACTCGACCGGACAGGGAGTAGGTTGTTATCTATATTTCATAGCCGTACGTCATAATGGGGCTTTGCCCCCCCTAATAATTTTTTTTATTTTTCGACAAACCGATTTTTCTTAATTCTATATGATTCAGAAGCAAAAGATACATACAATCCTAAATTTTCACTTTTCTATCTTTAACCGTTATTTTTTTAAAAAAATTTCGTAGTTTAACATCTATATATATATATAAAATTCTCTTTCGCAGGCTTTGTTGCCAAACTCCTCCGAAACCACTTGACCGATTTTCATGAAATTTCGCAGGTGGACTCGACCGGACAGGGAGTAGGTTGTTATCTATATTTCATAGCCGTACGTCATAAGGGGGCTTTGCCCCCCCTAATAATTTTTTTTATTTTTCGACAAACCGATTTTTCTTAATTCTATATGATTCAGAAGCAAAAGATACATACAATCCTAAATTTTCACTTTTCTATCTTTAACCGTTATTTTTTTAAAAAAATTTCGTGGTTTAACATCTATATATATAAAATTCTCTTTCGCAGGCTTTGTTGCCAAACTCCTCCGAAACGACTTGACCGATTTTCATGAAATTTCGCAGGTGGTCTCGACCGAACATGGAGTAGGTTGTTATCTATATTTCATAGACGTACGTCATAAGGGGGCTTTGCCCCCCCTAATATTTTTTTTTATTTTTCGACAAACTGATTTTTCTTAATTATATATGATTCAGAAGCAAAAGATACATACAATCCTAAATTTTCACTTTTCTATCTTTAACTGTTATTTTTTTAAAAAAATTTCGTAGTTTAACATCTATATATATAAAATTCTCTTTCGCAGGCTTTGTTGCCAAACTCCTCCGAAACCACTTGACCGATTTTCATGAAATTTCGCAGGTGGACTCGACCGAACATGGAGTAGGTTGTTATCTATATTTCATAGACGTACGTCATAAGGGGGCTTTGCCCCCCCTAATATTTTTTTTTATTTTTCGACAAACTGATTTTTCTTAATTATATATGATTCAGAAGCAAAAGATACATACAATCCTAAATTTTCACTTTTCTATCTTTAACCGTTATTTTTTTAAAAAAATTTCGTGGTTTAACATCTATATATATAAAATTCTCTTTCGCAGGCTTTGTTGCCAAACTCCTCCGAAACGACTTGACCGATTTTCATGAAATTTCGCAGGTGGTCTCGACCGAACATGGAGTAGGTTGTTATCTATATTTCATAGACGTACGTCATAAGGGGGCTTTGCCCCCCCCTAATATTTTTTTTTATTTTTCGACAAACTGATTTTTCTTAATTATATATGATTCAGAAGCAAAAGATACATACAATCCTAAATTTTCACTTTTCTATCTTTAACCGTTATTTTTTTAAAAAAATTTCGTGGTTTAACATCTATATATATAAAATTCTCTTTCGCAGGCTTTGTTGCCAAACTCCTCCGAAACCACTTGACCGATTTTCATGAAATTTCGCAGGTGGACTCGACCGAACATGGAGTAGGTTGTTATCTATATTTCATAGACGTACGTCATAAGGGGGCTTTGCCCCCCCTAATATTTTTTTTTATTTTTCGACAAACTGATTTTTCTTAATTATATATGATTCAGAAGCAAAAGATACATACAATCCTAAATTTTCACTTTTCTATCTTTAACCGTTATTTTTTTAAAAAAATTTCGTGGTTTAACATCTATATATATAAAATTCTCTTTCGCAGGCTTTGTTGCCAAACTCCTCCGAAACGACTTGACCGATTTTCATGAAATTTCGCAGGTGGTCTCGACCGAACATGGAGTAGGTTGTTATCTATATTTCATAGACGTACGTCATAAGGGGGCTTTGCCCCCCCCTAATATTTTTTTTTATTTTTCGACAAACTGATTTTTCTTAATTATATATGATTCAGAAGCAAAAGATACATACAATCCTAAATTTTCACTTTTCTATCTTTAACCGTTATTTTTTTAAAAAAATTTCGTGGTTTAACATCTATATATATAAAATTCTCTTTCGCAGGTTTTGTTGCCAAACTCCTCCGAAACCACTTGACCGATTTTCATGAAATTTCGCAGGTGGTCTCGACCGAACATGGAGTAGGTTGTTATCTATATTTCATAGACGTACGTCATAAGGGGGCTTTGCCCCCCCTAATATTTTTTTTTATTTTTCGACAAACTGATTTTTCTTAATTATATATGATTCAGAAGCAAAAGATACATACAATCCTAAATTTTCACTTTTCTATCTTTAACCGTTATTTTTTTAAAAAAATTTCGTGGTTTAACATCTATATATATAAAATTCTCTTTCGCAGGCTTTGTTGCCAAACTCCTCCGAAACGACTTGACCGATTTTCATGAAATTTCGCAGGTGGTCTCGACCGAACATGGAGTAGGTTGTTATCTATATTTCATAGACGTACGTCATAAGGGGGCTTTGCCCCCCCTAATATTTTTTTTTATTTTTCGACAAACTGATTTTTCTTAATTATATATGATTCAGAAGCAAAAGATACATACAATCCTAAATTTTCACTTTTCTATCTTTAACTGTTATTTTTTTAAATAAATTTCGTAGTTTAACATCTATATATATAAAATTCTCTTTCGCAGGCTTTGTTGCCAAACTCCTCCGAAACCACTTGACCGATTTTCATGAAATTTCGCAGGTGGACTCGACCGAACATGGAGTAGGTTGTTATCTATATTTCATAGACGTACGTCATAAGGGGGCTTTGCCCCCCCTAATATTTTTTTTTATTTTTCGACAAACTGATTTTTCTTAATTATATATGATTCAGAAGCAAAAGATACATACAATCCTAAATTTTCACTTTTCTATCTTTAACCGTTATTTTTTTAAAAAAATTTCGTGGTTTAACATCTATATATATAAAATTCTCTTTCGCAGGCTTTGTTGCCAAACTCCTCCGAAACGACTTGACCGATTTTCATGAAATTTCGCAGGTGGTCTCGACCGAACATGGAGTAGGTTGTTATCTATATTTCATAGACGTACGTCATAAGGGGGCTTTGCCCCCCCCTAATATTTTTTTTTATTTTTCGACAAACTGATTTTTCTTAATTATATATGATTCAGAAGCAAAAGATACATACAATCCTAAATTTTCACTTTTCTATCTTTAACCGTTATTTTTTTAAAAAAATTTCGTGGTTTAACATCTATATATATAAAATTCTCTTTCGCAGGCTTTGTTGCCAAACTCCTCCGAAACCACTTGACCGATTTTCATGAAATTTCGCAGGTGGACTCGACCGAACATGGAGTAGGTTGTTATCTATATTTCATAGACGTACGTCATAAGGGGGCTTTGCCCCCCTAATATTTTTTTTTATTTTTCGACAAACTGATTTTTCTTAATTATATATGATTCAGAAGCAAAAGATACATACAATCCTAAATTTTCACTTTTCTATCTTTAACCGTTATTTTTTTAAAAAAATTTCGTGGTTTAACATCTATATATATAAAATTCTCTTTCGCAGGCTTTGTTGCCAAACTCCTCCGAAACGACTTGACCGATTTTCATGAAATTTCGCAGGTGGTCTCGACCGAACATGGAGTAGGTTGTTATCTATATTTCATAGACGTACGTCATAAGGGGGCTTTGCCCCCCCCTAATATTTTTTTTTATTTTTCGACAAACTGATTTTTCTTAATTATATATGATTCAGAAGCAAAAGATACATACAATCCTAAATTTTCACTTTTCTATCTTTAACCGTTATTTTTTTAAAAAAATTTCGTGGTTTAACATCTATATATATAAAATTCTCTTTCGCAGGCTTTGTTGCCAAACTCCTCCGAAACCACTTGACCGATTTTCATGAAATTTCGCAGGTGGACTCGACCGAACATGGAGTAGGTTGTTATCTATATTTCATAGACGTACGTCATAAGGGGGCTTTGCCCCCCCTAATATTTTTTTTTATTTTTCGACAAACTGATTTTTCTTAATTATATATGATTCAGAAGCAAAAGATACATACAATCCTAAATTTTCACTTTTCTATCTTTAACCGTTATTTTTTTAAAAAAATTTCGTGGTTTAACATCTATATATATAAAATTCTCTTTCGCAGGCTTTGTTGCCAAACTCCTCCGAAACCACTTGACCGATTTTCATGAAATTTCGCAGGTGGACTCGACCGGACAGGGAGTAGGTTGTTATCTATATTTCATAGCCGTACGTCATAAGGGGGCTTTGCCCCCCCTAATAATTTTTTTTATTTTTCGACAAACCGATTTTTCTTAATTCTATATGATTCAGAAGCAAAAGATACATACAATCCTAAATTTTCACTTTTCTATCTTTAACCGTTATTTTTTTAAAAAAATTTCGTGGTTTAACATCTATATATATAAAATTCTCTTTCGCAGGCTTTGTTGCCAAACTCCTCCGAAACCACTTGACCGATTTTCATGAAATTTCGCAGGTGGACTCGACCGGACAGGGAGTAGGTTGTTATCTATATTTCATAGCCGTACGTCATAAGGGGGCTTTGCCCCCCCTAATAATTTTTTTTATTTTTCGACAAACCGATTTTTCTTAATTCTATATGATTCAGAAGCAAAAGATACATACAATCCTAAATTTTCACTTTTCTATCTTTAACCGTTATTTTTTTAAAAAAATTTCGTGGTTTAACATCTATATATATAAAATTCTCTTTCGCAGGCTTTGTTGCCAAACTCCTCCGAAACCACTTGACCGATTTTCATGAAATTTCGCAGGTGGACTCGACCGGACAGGGAGTAGGTTGTTATCTATATTTCATAGCCGTACGTCATAAGGGGGCTTTGCCCCCCCTAATAATTTTTTTTATTTTTCGACAAACCGATTTTTCTTAATTCTATATGATTCAGAAGCAAAAGATACATACAATCCTAAATTTTCACTTTTCTATCTTTAACCGTTATTTTTTTAAAAAAATTTCGTGGTTGAACATCTATATATATAAAATTCTCTTTCGCAGGCTTTGTTGCCAAACTCCTCCGAAACCACTTGACCGATTTTCATGAAATTTCGCAGGTGGACTCGACCGGACAGGGAGTAGGTTGTTATCTATATTTCATAGCCGTACGTCATAAGGGGGCTTTGCCCCCCCTAATAATTTTTTTTATTTTTCGACAAACCGATTTTTCTTAATTCTATATGATTCAGAAGCAAAAGATACATACAATCCTAAATTTTCACTTTTCTATCTTTAACCGTTATTTTTTTAAAAAAATTTCGTGGTTTAACATCTATATATATAAAATTCTCTTTCGCAGGCTTTGTTGCCAAACTCCTCCGAAACCACTTGACCGATTTTCATGAAATTTCGCAGGTGGACTCGACCGGACAGGGAGTAGGTTGTTATCTATATTTCATAGCCGTACGTCATAAGGGGGCTTTGCCCCCCCTAATAATTTTTTTTATTTTTCGACAAACCGATTTTTCTTAATTCTATATGATTCAGAAGCAAAAGATACATACAATCCTAAATTTTCACTTTTCTATCTTTAACCGTTATTTTTTTAAAAAAATTTCGTGGTTTAACATCTATATATATAAAATTCTCTTTCGCAGGCTTTGTTGCCAAACTCCTCCGAAACCACTTGACCGATTTTCATGAAATTTCGCAGGTGGACTCGACCGGACAGGGAGTAGGTTGTTATCTATATTTCATAGCCGTACGTCATAAGGGGGCTTTGCCCCCCCTAATAATTTTTTTTATTTTTCGACAAACCGATTTTTCTTAATTCTATATGATTCAGAAGCAAAAGATACATACAATCCTAAATTTTCACTTTTCTATCTTTAACCGTTATTTTTTTAAAAAAATTTCGTGGTTTAACATCTATATATATAAAATTCTCTTTCGCAGGCTTTGTTGCCAAACTCCTCCGAAACCACTTGACCGATTTTCATGAAATTTCGCAGGTGGACTCGACCGGACAGGGAGTAGGTTGTTATCTATATTTCATAGCCGTACGTCATAAGGGGGCTTTGCCCCCCCTAATAATTTTTTTTATTTTTCGACAAACCGATTTTTCTTAATTCTATATGATTCAGAAGCAAAAGATACATACAATCCTAAATTTTCACTTTTCTATCTTTAACCGTTATTTTTTTAAAAAAATTTCGTGGTTTAACATTTATATATATAAAATTCTCTTTCGCAGGCTTTGTTGCCAAACTCCTCCGAAACCACTTGACCGATTTTCATGAAATTTCGCAGGTGGACTCGACCGGACAGGGAGTAGGTTGTTATCTATATTTCATAGCCGTACGTCATAAGGGGGCTTTGCCCCCCCTAATAATTTTTTTTATTTTTCGACAAACCGATTTTTCTTAATTCTATATGATTCAGAAGCAAAAGATACATACAATCCTAAATTTTCACTTTTCTATCTTTAACCGTTATTTTTTTAAAAAAATTTCGTGGTTTAACATCTATATATATAAAATTCTCTTTCGCAGGCTTTGTTGCCAAACTCCTCCGAAACCACTTGACCGATTTTCATGAAATTTCGCAGGTGGACTCGACCGGACAGGGAGTAGGTTGTTATCTATATTTCATAGCCGTACGTCATAAGGGGGCTTTGCCCCCCCTAATAATTTTTTTTATTTTTCGACAAACCGATTTTTCTTAATTCTATATGATTCAGAAGCAAAAGATACATACAATCCTAAATTTTCACTTTTCTATCTTTAACCGTTATTTTTTTAAAAAAATTTCGTGGTTTAACATCTATATATATAAAATTCTCTTTCGCAGGCTTTGTTGCCAAACTCCTCCGAAACCACTTGACCGATTTTCATGAAATTTCGCAGGTGGACTCGACCGGACAGGGAGTAGGTTGTTATCTATATTTCATAGCCGTACGTCATAAGGGGGCTTTGCCCCCCCTAATAATTTTTTTTATTTTTCGACAAACCGATTTTTCTTAATTCTATATGATTCAGAAGCAAAAGATACATACAATCCTAAATTTTCACTTTTCTATCTTTAACCGTTATTTTTTTAAAAAAATTTCGTGGTTTAACATCTATATATATAAAATTCTCTTTCGCAGGCTTTGTTGCCAAACTCCTCCGAAACCACTTGACCGATTTTCATGAAATTTCGCAGGTGGACTCGACCGGACAGGGAGTAGGTTGTTATCTATATTTCATAGCCGTACGTCATAAGGGGGCTTTGCCCCCCCTAATAATTTTTTTTATTTTTCGACAAACCGATTTTTCTTAATTCTATATGATTCAGAAGCAAAAGATACATACAATCCTAAATTTTCACTTTTCTATCTTTAACCGTTATTTTTTTAAAAAAATTTCGTGGTTTAACATCTATATATATAAAATTCTCTTTCGCAGGCTTTGTTGCCAAACTCCTCCGAAACCACTTGACCGATTTTCATGAAATTTGGCAGGTGGGCTCCTTGCAATTGCGAAAAAAACGGCGTATAAATCGTCTCTCTAGCTCAATTAGTTTCCGAGATAGCAAAACGAGGCCGTAGGATAACACGAGAGCACTAGAGACAGCACTAAGCACACGAAACGAATGAGCGAAAATTGTACTAAAATCCGCGAAAATATAAAGTTTTTAACTTTACGATTACTATTTTTAATGTACAAAAAATATTTTAAAATTTTGCCGAAGGACCAGATCTCTGGTATAACAATCAAATTTTGGCGGAGGCGCAAATCTGGAATAATCGAAATTTTGGCGGATGCTTTTGGTGGAGGTTTGTAGTTGCCAAATTTAGTCGCGTGTTGGCTGCTGTACGATACGTGACGATACGATATCTGAAAGTTACGACGATTTGTCTTTTGTAATAAATGCAAGTTTATTTTATCTTATATTAAAGAAAAAAGGAAACACAGATATTGGATACATTCCTTCATAAAGGAACGAAATTATAAGGAATTTTGTTACACATTATATAACGAAATTAATATAATAAAGGCCCAGAAAAGTTTTTTAATTTTACAAGAATGTCTAAAAAATATTTTCAGGAGTTATTAGTAAGTATAAAAGAGCCGTTTTCAAGAAATAACACCATTATGAGGGAAAGCATATCACCTAAGAAAAACTATTTATAACGCTAAGAGGCTGTCCATTCAATGGTACGCCACTGAGCAAATACAGGTGTTAAATTGATGCCCCTCTATTATACCCAATTTATTGGGAAATAGTGATGTTTCACAAATTATTATTAACAAAAAAATTATTCGAATTAAAGGCACAGTACTTATCGAGAAAGACGAAAACCAGAATATACAAAACCGTAATAAGAGCAACAGTCACCTGCCGGATGTGAGACATGGGTGCTAAATTAAACAGAAGGAGAAATGATAAAGAGTTGAGAACGGAACGTACTGAGAGCTATTTTCAGGGAAAATAATACAGATACGGAAGACGGCTGGCATAGAAGCAGCAATCAAGAATTAAGGATGCATTACAAGGAACCAAGTATAACAAGATAAACAAAGTCATAAAGAATCAGATGGGCAGGTCATTTTGAGGGGATGGATAAGTAAAGAATGCCAAAGATGGTACTGCTAAGAAGACCAGTTGGGACTAGGGACGAGGTAGACTAGGACTGCAAAAAAGTTTCAGGAATATAATAGTATCGATGAAAATTACACACTGGAAAGGAAAGGCGAAAAATAGGATATAGTGGAGAACTAGAGAACTGGAGAACTATTTTACATACCTAGACATCAAATAAAATTATATATAAGTTATTAGTATAAACTGTATTGTGTAAAATTTGAAAAAAAAATTATTTTTAGTAGATTACTTTTTTCCAGATAGAAATATTGTACCTAATTAAGTTGCTCTTTAAGCTATAAGATAAAAAATTAAAAATAAAATGAGTCCCATATAAAAATAATTTGATATGGGAGTAAAAAATTCAAGGCAAAATATAGTTCAAGTCTGTAATTTCCATCATTAAACAAGCTTTGGCAACACTCACAACAAAATTCGCTAGAAAACAGCTCAAACGTCTGTGTTATACCACGATACACGCATTTATGATATGCCGTCGAAGTCGTAAAACCGATTGGCGACATTAGGGCGAGATATGGTTTCTAGGATGGGTCGCGGTAACGCCGCTGCAACGAAAATTTTTAGAGCGGCTGGTGTGTGTCACTGCATCAAAGTATAGTAAGGGATGCGTCGCTTTCGACATTTTAGCGGGGGTTCAGTCGACGTACGCCGTTCCGTCTGTGTTAGCGCATACTCCCTACTGAATTTCGAACATAATGGTACTATTTTTTTTGTCTCTAGCGCCGTCCGTTTCCGAAATAGCGAACCGTAAGCAGTAGAAAAATTCTGAGCACAGAAGAAGAACGAGCGGGAAATTTTATAAAAGAAAAGTGCAACAGTTTAACTTTTGAACTCAAATTGAACAAAATATGAATTTCACATAATTTGTCCTATTAAATGTACCTTTCCGTCTAATTTTTTTCTAATTTCCGAATATCATATAATTGTCCTATTAAATGTACCTTTTCTTATATACCTACAAATTTTGCATTATTGTGAATAAATATTTAGACATATAATTTTATTTTTAATTCGAGGAATTTGTATTTCAATCAATTGTTATGTCGAGCAATTCATTTTCGAGCAGTTGATTTGAGTAAAATTATGACACATTATCTAATTATGACACACTATCTAAGGTGCAACGAAGTTCACCGGGTCATCTAGTCTATATATATAAAATTCTCTTTCGCAGGCTTTGTTGCCAAACTCCTCCGAAACCACTTGACCGATTTTCATGAAATTTCGCAGGTGGACTCGACCGGACAGGGAGTAGGTTGTTATCTATATTTCATAGCCGTACGTCATAAGGGGGCGTTGCCCCCCCTAATAATTTTTTTTATTTTTCGACAAACCGATTTTTCTTAATTCTATATGATTCAGAAGTAAAAGATACATACAATCCTAAATTTTCACTTTTCTATCTTTAACCGTTATTTTTTTAAAAAAATTTCGTGGTTTAACATCTATATATATAAAATTCTCTTTCGCAGGCTTTGTTGCCAAACTCCTCCGAAACCACTTGACCGATTTTCATAAAATTTCGCAGGTGGACTCGACCGGACAGGGAGTAGGTTGTTATCTATATTTCATAGCCGTACGTCATAAGGGGGCTTTGCCCCCCCTAATAATTTTTTTTATTTTTCGACAAACCGATTTTTCTTAATTCTATATGATTCAGAAGCAAAAGATACATATAATCCTAAATTTTCACTTTTCTATCTTTAACCGTTATTTTTTTAAAAAAATTTCGTGGTTTAACATCTATATATATAAAATTCTCTTTCGCAGGCTTTGTTGCCAAACTCCTCCGAAACCACTTGACCGATTTTCATAAAATTTCGCAGGTGGACTCGACCGGACAGGGAGTAGGTTGTTATCTATATTTCATAGCCGTACGTCATAAGGGGGCTTTGCCCCCCCTAATAATTTTTTTTATTTTTCGACAAACCGATTTTTCTTAATTCTATATGATTCAGAAGCAAAAGATACATATAATCCTAAATTTTCACTTTTCTATCTTTAACCGTTATTTTTTTAAAAAAATTTCGTGGTTTAACATCTATATATATAAAATTCTCTTTCGCAGGCTTTGTTGCCAAACTCCTCCGAAACCACTTGACCGATTTTCATAAAATTTCGCAGGTGGACTCGACCGGACAGGGAGTAGGTTGTTATCTATATTTCATAGCCGTACGTCATAAGGGGGCTTTGCCCCCCCTAATAATTTTTTTTATTTTTCGACAAACCGATTTTTCTTAATTCTATATGATTCAGAAGCAAAAGATACATATAATCCTAAATTTTCACTTTTCTATCTTTAACCGTTATTTTTTTAAAAAAATTTCGTGGTTTAACATCTATATATATAAAATTCTCTTTCGCAGGCTTTGTTGCCAAACTCCTCCGAAACCACTTGACCGATTTTCATAAAATTTCGCAGGTGGACTCGACCGGACAGGGAGTAGGTTGTTATCTATATTTCATAGCCGTACGTCATAAGGGGGCTTTGCCCCCCCTAATAATTTTTTTTATTTTTCGACAAACCGATTTTTCTTAATTCTATATGATTCAGAAGCAAAAGATACATACAATCCTAAATTTTCACTTTTCTATCTTTAACCGTTATTTTTTTAAAAAAATTTCGTGGTTTAACATCTATATATATAAAATTCTCTTTCGCAGGCTTTGTTGCCAAACTCCTCCGAAACCACTTGACCGATTTTCATGAAATTTCGCAGGTGGACTCGACCGGACAGGGAGTAGGTTGTTATCTATATTTCATAGCCGTACGTCATAAGGGGGCGTTGCCCCCCCTAATAATTTTTTTTATTTTTCGACAAACCGATTTTTCTTAATTCTATATGATTCAGAAGTAAAAGATACATACAATCCTAAATTTTCACTTTTCTATCTTTAACCGTTATTTTTTTAAAAAAATTTCGTGGTTTAACATCTATATATATAAAATTCTCTTTCGCAGGCTTTGTTGCCAAACTCCTCCGAAACCACTTGACCGATTTTCATAAAATTTCGCAGGTGGACTCGACCGGACAGGGAGTAGGTTGTTATCTATATTTCATAGCCGTACGTCATAAGGGGGCTTTGCCCCCCCTAATAATTTTTTTTATTTTTCGACAAACCGATTTTTCTTAATTCTATATGATTCAGAAGCAAAAGATACATACAATCCTAAATTTTCACTTTTCTATCTTTAACCGTTATTTTTTTAAAAAAATTTCGTGGTTTAACATCTATATATATAAAATTCTCTTTCGCAGGCTTTGTTGCCAAACTCCTCCGAAACCACTTGACCGATTTTCATGAAATTTCGCAGGTGGACTCGACCGGACAGGGAGTAGGTTGTTATCTATATTTCATAGCCGTACGTCATAAGGGGGCTTTGCCCCCCCTAATAATTTTTTTTATTTTTCGACAAACCGATTTTTCTTAATTCTATATGATTCAGAAGCAAAAGATACATACAATCCTAAATTTTCACTTTTCTATCTTTAACCGTTATTTTTTTAAAAAAATTTCGTGGTTTAACATCTATATATATAAAATTCTCTTTCGCAGGCTTTGTTGCCAAACTCCTCCGAAACCACTTGACCGATTTTCATGAAATTTCGCAGGTGGACTCGACCGGACAGGGAGTAGGTTGTTATCTATATTTCATAGCCGTACGTCATAAGGGGGCGTTGCCCCCCCTAATAATTTTTTTTATTTTTCGACAAACCGATTTTTCTTAATTCTATATGATTCAGAAGTAAAAGATACATACAATCCTAAATTTTCACTTTTCTATCTTTAACCGTTATTTTTTTAAAAAAATTTCGTGGTTTAACATCTATATATATAAAATTCTCTTTCGCAGGCTTTGTTGCCAAACTCCTCCGAAACCACTTGACCGATTTTCATAAAATTTCGCAGGTGGACTCGACCGGACAGGGAGTAGGTTGTTATCTATATTTCATAGCCGTACGTCATAAGGGGGCTTTGCCCCCCCTAATAATTTTTTTTATTTTTCGACAAACCGATTTTTCTTAATTCTATATGATTCAGAAGCAAAAGATACATACAATCCTAAATTTTCACTTTTCTATCTTTAACCGTTATTTTTTTAAAAAAATTTCGTAGTTTAACATCTATATATATATATAAAATTCTCTTTCGCAGGCTTTGTTGCCAAACTCCTCCGAAACCACTTGACCGATTTTCATGAAATTTCGCAGGTGGACTCGACCGGACAGGGAGTAGGTTGTTATCTATATTTCATAGCCGTACGTCATAAGGGGGCTTTGCCCCCCCTAATAATTTTTTTTATTTTTCGACAAACCGATTTTTCTTAATTCTATATGATTCAGAAGCAAAAGATACATACAATCCTAAATTTTCACTTTTCTATCTTTAACCGTTATTTTTTTAAAAAAATTTCGTGGTTTAACATCTATATATATAAAATTCTCTTTCGCAGGCTTTGTTGCCAAACTCCTCCGAAACCACTTGACCGATTTTCATGAAATTTCGCAGGTGGACTCGACCGGACAGGGAGTAGGTTGTTATCTATATTTCATAGCCGTACGTCATAAGGGGGCGTTGCCGCCCCTAATAATTTTTTTTATTTTTCGACAAACCGATTTTTCTTAATTCTATATGATTCAGAAGTAAAAGATACATACAATCCTAAATTTTCACTTTTCTATCTTTAACCGTTATTTTTTTAAAAAAATTTCGTGGTTTAACATCTATATATATAAAATTCTCTTTCGCAGGCTTTGTTGCCAAACTCCTCCGAAACCACTTGACCGATTTTCATAAAATTTCGCAGGTGGACTCGACCGGACAGGGAGTAGGTTGTTATCTATATTTCATAGCCGTACGTCATAAGGGGGCTTTGCCCCCCCTAATAATTTTTTTTATTTTTCGACAAACCGATTTTTCTTAATTCTATATGATTCAGAAGCAAAAGATACATACAATCCTAAATTTTCACTTTTCTATCTTTAACCGTTATTTTTTTAAAAAAATTTCGTGGTTTAACATCTATATATATAAAATTCTCTTTCGCAGGCTTTGTTGCCAAACTCCTCCGAAACCACTTGACCGATTTTCATAAAATTTCGCAGGTGGACTCGACCGGACAGGGAGTAGGTTGTTATCTATATTTCATAGCCGTACGTCATAAGGGGGCTTTGCCCCCCCTAATAATTTTTTTTATTTTTCGACAAACCGATTTTTCTTAATTCTATATGATTCAGAAGCAAAAGATACATACAATCCTAAATTTTCACTTTTCTATCTTTAACCGTTATTTTTTTAAAAAAATTTCGTAGTTTAACATCTATATATATATATAAAATTCTCTTTCGCAGGCTTTGTTGCCAAACTCCTCCGAAACCACTTGACCGATTTTCATGAAATTTCGCAGGTGGACTCGACCGGACAGGGAGTAGGTTGTTATCTATATTTCATAGCCGTACGTCATAAGGGGGCTTTGCCCCCCCTAATAATTTTTTTTATTTTTCGACAAACCGATTTTTCTTAATTCTATATGATTCAGAAACAAAAGATACATACAATCCTAAATTTTCACTTTTCTATCTTTAACCGTTATTTTTTTAAAAAAATTTCGTGGTTTAACATCTATATATATAAAATTCTCTTTCGCAGGCTTTGTTGCCAAACTCCTCCGAAACCACTTGACCGATTTTCATGAAATTTCGCAGGTGGACTCGACCGGACAGGGAGTAGGTTGTTATCTATATTTCATAGCCGTACGTCATAAGGGGGCGTTGCCCCCCCTAATAATTTTTTTTATTTTTCGACAAACCGATTTTTCTTAATTCTATATGATTCAGAAGTAAAAGATACATACAATCCTAAATTTTCACTTTTCTATCTTTAACCGTTATTTTTTTAAAAAAATTTCGTGGTTTAACATCTATATATATAAAATTCTCTTTCGCAGGCTTTGTTGCCAAACTCCTCCGAAACCACTTGACCGATTTTCATAAAATTTCGCAGGTGGACTCGACCGGACAGGGAGTAGGTTGTTATCTATATTTCATAGCCGTACGTCATAAGGGGGCTTTGCCCCCCCTAATAATTTTTTTTATTTTTCGACAAACCGATTTTTCTTAATTCTATATGATTCAGAAGCAAAAGATACATACAATCCTAAATTTTCACTTTTCTATCTTTAACCGTTATTTTTTTAAAAAAATTTCGTGGTTTAACATCTATATATATAAAATTCTCTTTCGCAGGCTTTGTTGCCAAACTCCTCCGAAACCACTTGACCGATTTTCATGAAATTTCGCAGGTGGACTCGACCGGACAGGGAGTAGGTTGTTATCTATATTTCATAGCCGTACGTCATAAGGGGGCGTTGCCCCCCCTAATAATTTTTTTTATTTTTCGACAAACCGATTTTTCTTAATTCTATATGATTCAGAAGCAAAAGATACATACAATCCTAAATTTTCACTTTTCTATCTTTAACCGTTATTTTTTTAAAAAAATTTCGTAGTTTAACATCTATATATATATATAAAATTCTCTTTCGCAGGCTTTGTTGCCAAACTCCTCCGAAACCACTTGACCGATTTTCATGAAATTTCGCAGGTGGACTCGACCGGACAGGGAGTAGGTTGTTATCTATATTTCATAGCCGTACGTCATAAGGGGGCTTTGCCCCCCCTAATAATTTTTTTTATTTTTCGACAAACCGATTTTTCTTAATTCTATATGATTCAGAAGCAAAAGATACATACAATCCTAAATTTTCACTTTTCTATCTTTAACCGTTATTTTTTTAAAAAAATTTCGTGGTTTAACATCTATATATATAAAATTCTCTTTCGCAGGCTTTGTTGCCAAACTCCTCCGAAACCACTTGACCGATTTTCATGAAATTTCGCAGGTGGACTCGACCGGACAGGGAGTAGGTTGTTATCTATATTTCATAGCCGTACGTCATAAGGGGGCGTTGCCCCCCCTAATAATTTTTTTTATTTTTCGACAAACCGATTTTTCTTAATTCTATATGATTCAGAAGTAAAAGATACATACAATCCTAAATTTTCACTTTTCTATCTTTAACCGTTATTTTTTTAAAAAAATTTCGTGGTTTAACATCTATATATATAAAATTCTCTTTCGCAGGCTTTGTTGCCAAACTCCTCCGAAACCACTTGACCGATTTTCATAAAATTTCGCAGGTGGACTCGACCGGACAGGGAGTAGGTTGTTATCTATATTTCATAGCCGTACGTCATAAGGGGGCTTTGCCCCCCCTAATAATTTTTTTTATTTTTCGACAAACCGATTTTTCTTAATTCTATATGATTCAGAAGCAAAAGATACATACAATCCTAAATTTTCACTTTTCTATCTTTAACCGTTATTTTTTTAAAAAAATTTCGTGGTTTAACATCTATATATATAAAATTCTCTTTCGCAGGCTTTGTTGCCAAACTCCTCCGAAACCACTTGACCGATTTTCATGAAATTTCGCAGGTGGACTCGACCGGACAGGGAGTAGGTTGTTATCTATATTTCATAGCCGTACGTCATAAGGGGGCGTTGCCCCCCCTAATAATTTTTTTTATTTTTCGACAAACCGATTTTTCTTAATTCTATATGATTCAGAAGTAAAAGATACATACAATCCTAAATTTTCACTTTTCTATCTTTAACCGTTATTTTTTTAAAAAAATTTCGTGGTTTAACATCTATATATATAAAATTCTCTTTCGCAGGCTTTGTTGCCAAACTCCTCCGAAACCACTTGACCGATTTTCATAAAATTTCGCAGGTGGACTCGACCGGACAGGGAGTAGGTTGTTATCTATATTTCATAGCCGTACGTCATAAGGGGGCTTTGCCCCCCCTAATAATTTTTTTTATTTTTCGACAAACCGATTTTTCTTAATTCTATATGATTCAGAAGCAAAAGATACATATAATCCTAAATTTTCACTTTTCTATCTTTAACCGTTATTTTTTTAAAAAAATTTCGTGGTTTAACATCTATATATATAAAATTCTCTTTCGCAGGCTTTGTTGCCAAACTCCTCCGAAACCACTTGACCGATTTTCATGAAATTTCGCAGGTGGACTCGACCGGACAGGGAGTAGGTTGTTATCTATATTTCATAGCCGTACGTCATAAGGGGGCGTTGCCCCCCCTAATAATTTTTTTTATTTTTCGACAAACCGATTTTTCTTAATTCTATATGATTCAGAAGTAAAAGATACATACAATCCTAAATTTTCACTTTTCTATCTTTAACCGTTATTTTTTTAAAAAAATTTCGTGGTTTAACATCTATATATTATATAAAATTCTCTTTCGCAGGCTTTGTTGCCAAACTCCTCCGAAACCACTTGACCGATTTTCATAAAATTTCGCAGGTGGACTCGACCGGACAGGGAGTAGGTTGTTATCTATATTTCATAGCCGTACGTCATAAGGGGGCTTTGCCCCCCCTAATAATTTTTTTTATTTTTCGACAAACCGATTTTTCTTAATTCTATATGATTCAGAAGCAAAAGATACATATAATCCTAAATTTTCACTTTTCTATCTTTAACCGTTATTTTTTTAAAAAAATTTCGTGGTTTAACATCTATATATATAAAATTCTCTTTCGCAGGCTTTGTTGCCAAACTCCTCCGAAACCACTTGACCGATTTTCATAAAATTTCGCAGGTGGACTCGACCGGACAGGGAGTAGGTTGTTATCTATATTTCATAGCCGTACGTCATAAGGGGGCTTTGCCCCCCCTAATAATTTTTTTTATTTTTCGACAAACCGATTTTTCTTAATTCTATATGATTCAGAAGCAAAAGATACATATAATCCTAAATTTTCACTTTTCTATCTTTAACCGTTATTTTTTTAAAAAAATTTCGTGGTTTAACATCTATATATATAAAATTCTCTTTCGCAGGCTTTGTTGCCAAACTCCTCCGAAACCACTTGACCGATTTTCATGAAATTTCGCAGGTGGACTCGACCGGACAGGGAGTAGGTTGTTATCTATATTTCATAGCCGTACGTCATAAGGGGGCGTTGCCCCCCCTAATAATTTTTTTTATTTTTCGACAAACCGATTTTTCTTAATTCTATATGATTCAGAAGTAAAAGATACATACAATCCTAAATTTTCACTTTTCTATCTTTAACCGTTATTTTTTTAAAAAAATTTCGTGGTTTAACATCTATATATATAAAATTCTCTTTCGCAGGCTTTGTTGCCAAACTCCTCCGAAACCACTTGACCGATTTTCATAAAATTTCGCAGGTGGACTCGACCGGACAGGGAGTAGGTTGTTATCTATATTTCATAGCCGTACGTCATAAGGGGGCTTTGCCCCCCCTAATAATTTTTTTTATTTTTCGACAAACCGATTTTTCTTAATTCTATATGATTCAGAAGCAAAAGATACATACAATCCTAAATTTTCACTTTTCTATCTTTAACCGTTATTTTTTTAAAAAAATTTCGTAGTTTAACATCTATATATATATATAAAATTCTCTTTCGCAGGCTTTGTTGCCAAACTCCTCCGAAACCACTTGACCGATTTTCATGAAATTTCGCAGGTGGACTCGACCGGACAGGGAGTAGGTTGTTATCTATATTTCATAGCCGTACGTCATAAGGGGGCTTTGCCCCCCCTAATAATTTTTTTTATTTTTCGACAAACCGATTTTTCTTAATTCTATATGATTCAGAAGCAAAAGATACATACAATCCTAAATTTTCACTTTTCTATCTTTAACCGTTATTTTTTTAAAAAAATTTCGTGGTTTAACATCTATATATATAAAATTCTCTTTCGCAGGCTTTGTTGCCAAACTCCTCCGAAACCACTTGACCGATTTTCATGAAATTTCGCAGGTGGACTCGACCGGACAGGGAGTAGGTTGTTATCTATATTTCATAGCCGTACGTCATAAGGGGGCGTTGCCCCCCCTAATAATTTTTTTTATTTTTCGACAAACCGATTTTTCTTAATTCTATATGATTCAGAAGTAAAAGATACATACAATCCTAAATTTTCACTTTTCTATCTTTAACCGTTATTTTTTTAAAAAAATTTCGTGGTTTAACATCTATATATATAAAATTCTCTTTCGCAGGCTTTGTTGCCAAACTCCTCCGAAACCACTTGACCGATTTTCATAAAATTTCGCAGGTGGACTCGACCGGACAGGGAGTAGGTTGTTATCTATATTTCATAGCCGTACGTCATAAGGGGGCTTTGCCCCCCCTAATAATTTTTTTTATTTTTCGACAAACCGATTTTTCTTAATTCTATATGATTCAGAAGCAAAAGATACATACAATCCTAAATTTTCACTTTTCTATCTTTAACCGTTATTTTTTTAAAAAAATTTCGTGGTTTAACATCTATATATATAAAATTTCTCTTTCGCAGGCTTTGTTGCCAAACTCCTCCGAAACCACTTGACCGATTTTCATAAAATTTCGCAGGTGGACTCGACCGGACAGGGAGTAGGTTGTTATCTATATTTCATAGCCGTACGTCATAAGGGGGCTTTGCCCCCCCTAATAATTTTTTTTATTTTTCGACAAACCGATTTTTCTTAATTCTATATGATTCAGAAGCAAAAGATACATACAATCCTAAATTTTCACTTTTCTATCTTTAACCGTTATTTTTTTAAAAAATTTCGTAGTTTAACATCTATATATATATATAAAATTCTCTTTCGCAGGCTTTGTTGCCAAACTCCTCCGAAACCACTTGACCGATTTTCATGAAATTTCGCAGGTGGACTCGACCGGACAGGGAGTAGGTTGTTATCTATATTTCATAGCCGTACGTCATAGGCTTTGCCCCCCCCCTAATATTTTTTTTTATTTTTCGACAAACTGATTTTTCTTAATTATATATGATTCAGAAGCAAAAGATACATACAATCCTAAATTTTCACTTTTCTATCTTTAACCGTTATTTTTTTAAAAAAATTTCGTGGTTTAACATCTATATATATAAAATTCTCTTTCGCAGGCTTTGTTGCCAAACTCCTCCGAAACCACTTGACCGATTTTCATGAAATTTGGCAGGTATACTCGACCGGACATGGAGTAGGTTGTTATCTATATTCCATAGCCGTACGTCTAAAGGGGGCTCTGCCCCCCTAATAATTTTTTTTTATTTTTCGACAAACCGATTTTTCTTATTTCTATATGATTCAGAAGCAAAAGATACATACAATCCTAAATTTTCACTTTTCTATCTTCAACCGTTATTTTTTTAAAAAAATTTCGTGGTTTAACATCTATATATATAAAATTCTAATTCGCAGGCTTTGTTACCGTACTCCTCCGAAACCACTTGACCGATTTTCATGAAATTTGGCAGGTATACTCGACCGGACATGGAGTAGGTTGTTATCTATATTCCATAGCCGTACGTCTAAAGGGGGCTCTGCCCCCCCTAATAATTTTTTTTTATTTTTCGACAAACCGATTTTTCTTATTTCTATATGATTCAGAAGCAAAAGATACATACAATCCTAAATTTTCACTTTTCTATCTTCAACCGTTATTTTTTTAAAAAAATTTCGTGGTTTAACATCTATATATATAAAATTCTAATTCGCAGGCTTTGTTACCGTACTCCTCCGAAACCACACGACCGATTTTCATGAAATTTGGCAGGTATACTCGACCGGACATGGAGTAGGTTGTTATCTATATTCCATAGCCGTACGTCTAAAGGGGGCTCTGCCCCCCCTAATAATTTTTTTTTATTTTTCGACAAACCGATTTTTCTTATTTCTATATGATTCAGAAGCAAAAGATACATACAATCCTAAATTTTCACTTTTCTATCTTCAACCGTTATTTTTTTAAAAAAATTTCGTGGTTTAACATCTATATATATAAAATTCTAATTCGCAGGCTTTGTTACCGTACTCCTCCGAAACCACTTGACCGATTTTCATGAAATTTCGCAGGTATACTCGACCGGACATGGAGTAGGTTGTTATCTATATTCCATAGCCGTACGTCTAAAGGGGGCTCTGCCCCCCCTAATAATTTTTTTTTATTTTTCGACAAACCGATTTTTCTTATTTCTATATGATTCAGAAGCAAAAGATACATACAATCCTAAATTTTCACTTTTCTATCTTCAACCGTTATTTTTTTAAAAAAATTTCGTGGTTTAACATCTATATATATAAAATTCTAATTCGCAGGCTTTGTTACCGTACTCCTCCGAAACCACTTGACCGATTTTCATGAAATTTGGCAGGTATACTCGACCGGACATGGAGTAGGTTGTTATCTATATTCCATAGCCGTACGTCTAAAGGGGGCTCTGCCCCCCCTAATAATTTTTTTTTATTTTTCGACAAACCGATTTTTCTTATTTCTATATGATTCAGAAGCAAAAGATACATACAATCCTAAATTTTCACTTTTCTATCTTCAACCGTTATTTTTTTAAAAAAATTTCGTGGTTTAACATCTATATATATAAAATTCTAATTCGCAGGCTTTGTTACCGTACTCCTCCGAAACCACTTGACCGATTTTCATGAAATTTGGCAGGTATACTCGACCGGACATGGAGTAGGTTGTTATCTATATTCCATAGCCGTACGTCTAAAGGGGGCTCTGCCCCCCTAATAATTTTTTTTTATTTTTCGACAAACCGATTTTTCTTATTTCTATATGATTCAGAAGCAAAAGATACATACAATCCTAAATTTTCACTTTTCTATCTTCAACCGTTATTTTTTTAAAAAAATTTCGTGGTTTAACATCTATATATATAAAATTCTAATTCGCAGGCTTTGTTACCGTACTCCTCCGAAACCACTTGACCGATTTTCATGAAATTTGGCAGGTATACTCGACCGGACATGGAGTAGGTTGTTATCTATATTTCATAGCCGTACGTCTAAAGGGGGCTCTGCCCCCCCTAATAATTTTTTTTTATTTTTCGACAAACCGATTTTTCTTATTTCTATATGATTCAGAAGCAAAAGATACATACAATCCTAAATTTTCACTTTTCTATCTTCAACCGTTATTTTTTTAAAAAAATTTCGTGGTTTAACATCTATATATATAAAATTCTAATTCGCAGGCTTTGTTACCGTACTCCTCCGAAACCACTTGACCGATTTTCATGAAATTTGGCAGGTATACTCGACCGGACATGGAGTAGGTTGTTATCTATATTCCATAGCCGTACGTCTAAAGGGGGCTCTGCCCCCCCTAATAATTTTTTTTTATTTTTCGACAAACCGATTTTTCTTATTTCTATATGATTCAGAAGCAAAAGATACATACAATCCTAAATTTTCACTTTTCTATCTTCAACCGTTATTTTTTTAAAAAAATTTCGTGGTTTAACATCTATATATATAAAATTCTCTTTCGCAGGCTTTGTTGCCAAACTCCTCCGAAACCACTTGACCGATTTTCATGAAATTTCGCAGGTGGACTCGACCGGACAGGGAGTAGGTTGTTATCTATATTTCATAGCCGTACGTCATAAGGGGGCTTTGCCCCCCCTAATAATTTTTTTTATTTTTCGACAAACCGATTTTTCTTAATTCTATATGATTCAGAAGCAAAAGATACATACAATCCTAAATTTTCACTTTTCTATCTTTAACCGTTATTTTTTTAAAAAAATTTCGTGGTTTAACATCTATATATAAAAAATTCTCTTTCGCAGGCTTTGTTGCCAAACTCCTCCGAAACCACTTGACCGATTTTCATGAAATTTCGCAGGTGGACTCGACCGGACAGGGAGTAGGTTGTTATCTATATTTCATAGCCGTACGTCATAAGGGGGCTTTGCCCCCCCTAATAATTTTTTTTATTTTTCGACAAACCGATTTTTCTTAATTCTATATGATTCAGAAGCAAAAGATACATACAATCCTAAATTTTCACTTTTCTATCTTTAACCGTTATTTTTTTAAAAAAATTTCGTGGTTTAACATCTATATATATAAAATTCTCTTTCGCAGGATTTGTTGCCAAACTCCTCCGAAACCACTTGACCGATTTTCATGAAATTTCGCAGGTGGACTCGACCGGACAGGGAGTAGGTTGTTATCTATATTTCATAGCCGTACGTCATAAGGGGGCTTTGCCCCCCCTAATAATTTTTTTTATTTTTCGACAAACCGATTTTTCTTAATTCTATATGATTCAGAAGCAAAAGATACATACAATCCTAAATTTTCACTTTTCTATCTTTAACCGTTATTTTTTTAAAAAAATTTCGTGGTTTAACATCTATATATATAAAATTCTCTTTCGCAGGCTTTGTTGCCAAACTCCTCCGAAACCACTTGACCGATTTTCATGAAATTTCGCAGGTGGACTCGACCGGACAGGGAGTAGGTTGTTATCTATATTTCATAGCCGTACGTCATAAGGGGGCTTTGCCCCCCCTAATAATTTTTTTTATTTTTCGACAAACCGATTTTTCTTAATTCTATATGATTCAGAAGCAAAAGATACATACAATCCTAAATTTTCACTTTTCTATCTTTAACCGTTATTTTTTTAAAAAAATTTCGTGGTTTAACATCTATATATATAAAATTCTCTTTCGCAGGATTTGTTGCCAAACTCCTCCGAAACCACTTGACCGATTTTCATGAAATTTCGCAGGTGGACTCGACCGGACAGGGAGTAGGTTGTTATCTATATTTCATAGCCGTACGTCATAAGGGGGCTTTGCCCCCCCTAATAATTTTTTTTATTTTTCGACAAACCGATTTTTCTTAATTCTATATGATTCAGAAGCAAAAGATACATATAATCCTAAATTTTCACTTTTCTATCTTTAACCGTTATTTTTTTAAAAAAATTTCGTGGTTTAACATCTATATATATAAAATTCTCTTTCGCAGGCTTTGTTGCCAAACTCCTCCGAAACCACTTGACCGATTTTCATAAAATTTCGCAGGTGGACTCGACCGGACAGGGAGTAGGTTGTTATCTATATTTCATAGCCGTACGTCATAAGGGGGCTTTGCCCCCCCTAATAATTTTTTTTATTTTTCGACAAACCGATTTTTCTTAATTCTATATGATTCAGAAGCAAAAGATACATATAATCCTAAATTTTCACTTTTCTATCTTTAACCGTTATTTTTTTAAAAAAATTTCGTGGTTTAACATCTATATATATAAAATTCTCTTTCGCAGGCTTTGTTGCCAAACTCCTCCGAAACCACTTGACCGATTTTCATGAAATTTCGCAGGTGGACTCGACCGGACAGGGAGTAGGTTGTTATCTATATTTCATAGCCGTACGTCATAAGGGGGCGTTGCCCCCCCTAATAATTTTTTTTATTTTTCGACAAACCGATTTTTCTTAATTCTATATGATTCAGAAGTAAAAGATACATACAATCCTAAATTTTCACTTTTCTATCTTTAACCGTTATTTTTTTAAAAAAATTTCGTGGTTTAACATCTATATATATAAAATTCTCTTTCGCAGGCTTTGTTGCCAAACTCCTCCGAAACCACTTGACCGATTTTCATAAAATTTCGCAGGTGGACTCGACCGGACAGGGAGTAGGTTGTTATCTATATTTCATAGCCGTACGTCATAAGGGGGCTTTGCCCCCCCTAATAATTTTTTTTATTTTTCGACAAACCGATTTTTCTTAATTCTATATGATTCAGAAGCAAAAGATACATATAATCCTAAATTTTCACTTTTCTATCTTTAACCGTTATTTTTTTAAAAAAATTTCGTGGTTTAACATCTATATATATAAAATTCTCTTTCGCAGGCTTTGTTGCCAAACTCCTCCGAAACCACTTGACCGATTTTCATAAAATTTCGCAGGTGGACTCGACCGGACAGGGAGTAGGTTGTTATCTATATTTAATAGCCGTACGTCATAAGGGGGCTTTGCCCCCCCTAATAATTTTTTTTATTTTTCGACAAACCGATTTTTCTTAATTCTATATGATTCAGAAGCAAAAGATACATATAATCCTAAATTTTCACTTTTCTATCTTTAACCGTTATTTTTTTAAAAAAATTTCGTGGTTTAACATCTATATATATAAAATTCTCTTTCGCAGGCTTTGTTGCCAAACTCCTCCGAAACCACTTGACCGATTTTCATGAAATTTGGCAGGTGGGCTCCTTGCTTAATTGCGAAAAAAACGGCGTATAAATCGTCTCTCTAGCTCAATTAGTTTCCGAGATAGCAAAACGAGGCCGTAGGATAACACGAGAGCACTAGAGACAGCACTAAGCACACGAAACGAATGAGCGAAAATTGTACTAAAATCCGCGAAAATATAAAGTTTTTAACTTTACGATTACTATTTTTAATGTACAAAAAATATTTTAAAATTTTGCCGAAGGACCAGATCTCTGGTATAACAATCAAATTTTGGCGGAGGCGCAAATCTGGAATAATCGAAATTTTGGCGGATGCTTTTGGTGGAGGTTTGTAGTTGCCAAATTTAGTCGCGTGTTGGCTGCTGTACGATACGTGACGATACGATATCTGAAAGTTACGACGATTTGTCTTTTGTAATAAATGCAAGTTTATTTTATCTTATATTAAAGAAAAAAAGAAACACAGATATTGGATACATTCCTTCATAAAGGAACGAAATTATAAGGAATTTTGTTACACATTATATAACGAAATTAATATAATAAAGGCCCAGAAAAGTTTTTTAATTTTACAAGAATGTCTAAAAAATATTTTCAGGAGTTATTAGTAAGTATAAAAGAGCCGTTTTCAAGAAATAACACCATTATGAGGGAAAGCATATCACCTAAGAAAAACTATTTATAACGCTAAGAGGCTGTCCATTCAATGGTACGCCACTGAGCAAATACAGGTGTTAAATTGATGCCCCTCTATTATACCCAATTTATTGGGAAATAGTGATGTTTCACAAATTATTATTAACAAAAAAATTATTCGAATTAAAGGCACAGTACTTATCGAGAAAGACGAAAACCAGAATATACAAAACCGTAATAAGAGCAACAGTCACCTGCCGGATGTGAGACATGGGTGCTAAATTAAACAGAAGGAGAAATGATAAAGAGTTGAGAACGGAACGTACTGAGAGCTATTTTCAGGGAAAATAATACAGATACGGAAGACGGCTGGCATAGAAGCAGCAATCAAGAATTAAGGATGCATTACAAGGAACCAAGTATAACAAGATAAACAAAGTCATAAAGAATCAGATGGGCAGGTCATTTTGAGGGGATGGATAAGTAAAGAATGCCAAAGATGGTACTGCTAAGAAGACCAGTTGGGACTAGGGACGAGGTAGACTAGGACTGCAAAAAAGTTTCAGGAATATAATAGTATCGATGAAAATTACACACTGGAAAGGAAAGGCGAAAAATAGGATATAGTGGAGAACTAGAGAACTGGAGAACTATTTTACATACCTAGACATCAAATAAAATTATATATAAGTTATTAGTATAAACTGTATTGTGTAAAATTTGAAAAAAAAATTATTTTTAGTAGATTACTTTTTTCCAGATAGAAATATTGTACCTAATTAAGTTGCTCTTTAAGCTATAAGATAAAAAATTAAAAATAAAATGAGTCCCATATAAAAATAATTTGATATGGGAGTAAAAAATTCAAGGCAAAATATAGTTCAAGTCTGTAATTTCCATCATTAAACAAGCTTTGGCAACACTCACAACAAAATTCGCTAGAAAACAGCTCAAACGTCTGTGTTATACCACGATACACGCATTTATGATATGCCGTCGAAGTCGTAAAACCGATTGGCGACATTAGGGCGAGATATGGTTTCTAGGATGGGTCGCGGTAACGCCGCTGCAACGAAAATTTTTAGAGCGGCTGGTGTGTGTCACTGCATCAAAGTATAGTAAGGGATGCGTCGCTTTCGACATTTTAGCGGGGGTTCAGTCGACGTACGCCGTTCCGTCTGTGTTAGCGCATACTCCCTACTGAATTTCGAACATAATGGTACTATTTTTTTTGTCTCTAGCGCCGTCCGTTTCCGAAATAGCGAACCGTAAGCAGTAGAAAAATTCTGAGCACAGAAGAAGAACGAGCGGGAAATTTTATAAAAGAAAAGTGCAACAGTTTAACTTTTGAACTCAAATTGAACAAAATATGAATTTCACATAATTTGTCCTATTAAATGTACCTTTCCGTCTAATTTTTTTCTAATTTCCGAATATCATATAATTGTCCTATTAAATGTACCTTTTCTTATATACCAACAAATTTTGCATTATTGTGAATAAATATTTAGACATATAATTTTATTTTTAATTCGAGGAATTTGTATTTCAATCAATTGTTATGTCGAGCAATTCATTTTCGAGCAGTTGATTTGAGTAAAATTATGACACATTATCTAATTATGACACACTATCTAAGGTGCAACGAAGTTCACCGGGTCATCTAGTCTATATATATAAAATTCTCTTTCGCAGGCTTTGTTGCCAAACTCCTCCGAAACCACTTGACCGATTTTCATGAAATTTCGCAGGTGGTCTCGACCGAACATGGAGTAGGTTGTTATCTATATTTCATAGACGTACGTCATAAGGGGGCTTTGCCCCCCCTAATATTTTTTTTTATTTTTCGACAAACTGATTTTTCTTAATTATATATGATTCAGAAGCAAAAGATACATACAATCCTAAATTTTCACTTTTCTATCTTTAACCGTTATTTTTTTAAAAAAATTTCGTGGTTTAACATCTATATATATAAAATTCTCTTTCGCAGGCTTTGTTGCCAAACTCCTCCGAAACGACTTGACCGATTTTCATGAAATTTCGCAGGTGGTCTCGACCGAACATGGAGTAGGTTGTTATCTATATTTCATAGACGTACGTCATAAGGGGGCTTTGCCCCCCCTAATATTTTTTTTTATTTTTCGACAAACTGATTTTTCTTAATTATATATGATTCAGAAGCAAAAGATACATACAATCCTAAATTTTCACTTTTCTATCTTTAACCGTTATTTTTTTAAAAAAATTTCGTGGTTTAACATCTATATATATAAAATTCTCTTTCGCAGGCTTTGTTGCCAAACTCCTCCGAAACGACTTGACCGATTTTCATGAAATTTCGCAGGTGGTCTCGACCGAACATGGAGTAGGTTGTTATCTATATTTCATAGACGTACGTCATAAGGGGGCTTTGCCCCCCCTAATATTTTTTTTTTATTTTTCGACAAACTGATTTTTCTTAATTATATATGATTCAGAAGCAAAAGATACATACAATCCTAAATTTTCACTTTTCTATCTTTAACCGTTATTTTTTTAAAAAAATTTCGTGGTTTAACATCTATATATATAAAATTCTCTTTCGCAGGCTTTGTTGCCAAACTCCTCCGAAACGACTTGACCGATTTTCATGAAATTTCGCAGGTGGTCTCGACCGAACATGGAGTAGGTTGTTATCTATATTTCATAGACGTACGTCATAAGGGGGCTTTGCCCCCCCTAATATTTTTTTTTATTTTTCGACAAACTGATTTTTCTTAATTATATATGATTCAGAAGCAAAAGATACATACAATCCTAAATTTTCACTTTTCTATCTTTAACCGTTATTTTTTTAAAAAAATTTCGTGTTTTAACATCTATATATATAAAATTCTCTTTCGCAGGCTTTGTTGCCAAACTCCTCCGAAACGACTTGACCGATTTTCATGAAATTTCGCAGGTGGTCTCGACCGAACATGGAGTAGGTTGTTATCTATATTTCATAGACGTACGTCATAAGGGGGCTTTGCCCCCCCTAATATTTTTTTTTATTTTTCGACAAACTGATTTTTCTTAATTATATATGATTCAGAAGCAAAAGATACATACAATCCTAAATTTTCACTTTTCTATCTTTAACCGTTATTTTTTTAAAAAAATTTCGTGGTTTAACATCTATATATATAAAATTCTCTTTCGCAGGCTTTGTTGCCAAACTCCTCCGAAACGACTTGACCGATTTTCATGAAATTTCGCAGGTGGTCTCGACCGAACATGGAGTAGGTTGTTATCTATATTTCATAGACGTACGTCATAAGGGGGCTTTGCCCCCCCTAATATTTTTTTTTATTTTTCGACAAACTGATTTTTCTTAATTATATATGATTCAGAAGCAAAAGATACATACAATCCTAAATTTTCACTTTTCTATCTTTAACCGTTATTTTTTTAAAAAAATTTCGTGGTTTAACATCTATATATATAAAATTCTCTTTCGCAGGCTTTGTTGCCAAACTCCTCCGAAACGACTTGACCGATTTTCATGAAATTTCGCAGGTGGTCTCGACCGAACATGGAGTAGGTTGTTATCTATATTTCATAGACGTACGTCATAAGGGGGCTTTGCCCCCCCTAATATTTTTTTTTTATTTTTCGACAAACTGATTTTTCTTAATTATATATGATTCAGAAGCAAAAGATACATACAATCCTAAATTTTCACTTTTCTATCTTTAACCGTTATTTTTTTAAAAAAATTTCGTGGTTTAACATCTATATATATAAAATTCTCTTTCGCAGGCTTTGTTGCCAAACTCCTCCGAAACGACTTGACCGATTTTCATGAAATTTCGCAGGTGGTCTCGACCGAACATGGAGTAGGTTGTTATCTATATTTCATAGACGTACGTCATAAGGGGGCTTTGCCCCCCCCCCCTAATATTTTTTTTTATTTTTCGACAAACTGATTTTTCTTAATTATATATGATTCAGAAGCAAAAGATACATACAATCCTAAATTTTCACTTTTCTATCTTTAACCGTTATTTTTTTAAAAAAATTTCGTGGTTTAACATCTATATATATAAAATTCTCTTTCGCAGGCTTTGTTGCCAAACTCCTCCGAAACCACTTGACCGATTTTCATGAAATTTCGCAGGTGGTCTCGACCGAACATGGAGTAGGTTGTTATCTATATTTCATAGACGTACGTCATAAGGGGGCTTTGCCCCCCCCTAATATTTTTTTTTATTTTTCGACAAACTGATTTTTCTTAATTATATATGATTCAGAAGCAAAAGATACATACAATCCTAAATTTTCACTTTTCTATCTTTAACCGTTATTTTTTTAAAAAAATTTCGTGTTTTAACATCTATATATATAAAATTCTCTTTCGCAGGCTTTGTTGCCAAACTCCTCCGAAACGACTTGACCGATTTTCATGAAATTTCGCAGGTGGTCTCGACCGAACATGGAGTAGGTTGTTATCTATATTTCATAGACGTACGTCATAAGGGGGCTTTGCCCCCCCTAATATTTTTTTTTATTTTTCGACAAACTGATTTTTCTTAATTATATATGATTCAGAAGCAAAAGATACATACAATCCTAAATTTTCACTTTTCTATCTTTAACCGTTATTTTTTTAAAAAAATTTCGTGGTTTAACATCTATATATATAAAATTCTCTTTCGCAGGCTTTGTTGCCAAACTCCTCCGAAACGACTTGACCGATTTTCATGAAATTTCGCAGGTGGTCTCGACCGAACATGGAGTAGGTTGTTATCTATATTTCATAGACGTACGTCATAAGGGGGCTTTGCCCCCCCCCTAATATTTTTTTTTATTTTTCGACAAACTGATTTTTCTTAATTATATATGATTCAGAAGCAAAAGATACATACAATCCTAAATTTTCACTTTTCTATCTTTAACCGTTATTTTTTTAAAAAAATTTCGTGGTTTAACATCTATATATATAAAATTCTCTTTCGCAGGCTTTGTTGCCAAACTCCTCCGAAACCACTTGACCGATTTTCATGAAATTTGGCAGGTATACTCGACCGGACATGGAGTAGGTTGTTATCTATATTCCATAGCCGTACGTCTAAAGGGGGCTCTGCCCCCCTAATAATTTTTTTTTATTTTTCGACAAACCGATTTTTCTTATTTCTATATGATTCAGAAGCAAAAGATACATACAATCCTAAATTTTCACTTTTCTATCTTCAACCGTTATTTTTTTAAAAAAATTTCGTGGTTTAACATCTATATATATAAAATTCTAATTCGCAGGCTTTGTTACCGTACTCCTCCGAAACCACTTGACCGATTTTCATGAAATTTGGCAGGTATACTCGACCGGACATGGAGTAGGTTGTTATCTATATTCCATAGCCGTACGTCTAAAGGGGGCTCTGCCCCCCCTAATAATTTTTTTTTATTTTTCGACAAACCGATTTTTCTTATTTCTATATGATTCAGAAGCAAAAGATACATACAATCCTAAATTTTCACTTTTCTATCTTCAACCGTTATTTTTTTAAAAAAATTTCGTGGTTTAACATCTATATATATAAAATTCTAATTCGCAGGCTTTGTTACCGTACTCCTCCGAAACCACACGACCGATTTTCATGAAATTTGGCAGGTATACTCGACCGGACATGGAGTAGGTTGTTATCTATATTCCATAGCCGTACGTCTAAAGGGGGCTCTGCCCCCCCTAATAATTTTTTTTTATTTTTCGACAAACCGATTTTTCTTATTTCTATATGATTCAGAAGCAAAAGATACATACAATCCTAAATTTTCACTTTTCTATCTTCAACCGTTATTTTTTTAAAAAAATTTCGTGGTTTAACATCTATATATATAAAATTCTAATTCGCAGGCTTTGTTACCGTACTCCTCCGAAACCACTTGACCGATTTTCATGAAATTTCGCAGGTATACTCGACCGGACATGGAGTAGGTTGTTATCTATATTCCATAGCCGTACGTCTAAAGGGGGCTCTGCCCCCCCTAATAATTTTTTTTTATTTTTCGACAAACCGATTTTTCTTATTTCTATATGATTCAGAAGCAAAAGATACATACAATCCTAAATTTTCACTTTTCTATCTTCAACCGTTATTTTTTTAAAAAAATTTCGTGGTTTAACATCTATATATATAAAATTCTAATTCGCAGGCTTTGTTACCGTACTCCTCCGAAACCACTTGACCGATTTTCATGAAATTTGGCAGGTATACTCGACCGGACATGGAGTAGGTTGTTATCTATATTCCATAGCCGTACGTCTAAAGGGGGCTCTGCCCCCCCTAATAATTTTTTTTTATTTTTCGACAAACCGATTTTTCTTATTTCTATATGATTCAGAAGCAAAAGATACATACAATCCTAAATTTTCACTTTTCTATCTTCAACCGTTATTTTTTTAAAAAAATTTCGTGGTTTAACATCTATATATATAAAATTCTAATTCGCAGGCTTTGTTACCGTACTCCTCCGAAACCACTTGACCGATTTTCATGAAATTTGGCAGGTATACTCGACCGGACATGGAGTAGGTTGTTATCTATATTCCATAGCCGTACGTCTAAAGGGGGCTCTGCCCCCCTAATAATTTTTTTTTATTTTTCGACAAACCGATTTTTCTTATTTCTATATGATTCAGAAGCAAAAGATACATACAATCCTAAATTTTCACTTTTCTATCTTCAACCGTTATTTTTTTAAAAAAATTTCGTGGTTTAACATCTATATATATAAAATTCTAATTCGCAGGCTTTGTTACCGTACTCCTCCGAAACCACTTGACCGATTTTCATGAAATTTGGCAGGTATACTCGACCGGACATGGAGTAGGTTGTTATCTATATTTCATAGCCGTACGTCTAAAGGGGGCTCTGCCCCCCCTAATAATTTTTTTTTATTTTTCGACAAACCGATTTTTCTTATTTCTATATGATTCAGAAGCAAAAGATACATACAATCCTAAATTTTCACTTTTCTATCTTCAACCGTTATTTTTTTAAAAAAATTTCGTGGTTTAACATCTATATATATAAAATTCTAATTCGCAGGCTTTGTTACCGTACTCCTCCGAAACCACTTGACCGATTTTCATGAAATTTGGCAGGTATACTCGACCGGACATGGAGTAGGTTGTTATCTATATTCCATAGCCGTACGTCTAAAGGGGGCTCTGCCCCCCCTAATAATTTTTTTTTATTTTTCGACAAACCGATTTTTCTTATTTCTATATGATTCAGAAGCAAAAGATACATACAATCCTAAATTTTCACTTTTCTATCTTCAACCGTTATTTTTTTAAAAAAATTTCGTGGTTTAACATCTATATATATAAAAATTCTCTTTCGCAGGCTTTGTTGCCAAACTCCTCCGAAACCACTTGACCGATTTTCATGAAATTTCGCAGGTGGACTCGACCGGACAGGGAGTAGGTTGTTATCTATATTTCATAGCCGTACGTCATAAGGGGGCTTTGCCCCCCCTAATAATTTTTTTTATTTTTCGACAAACCGATTTTTCTTAATTCTATATGATTCAGAAGCAAAAGATACATACAATCCTAAATTTTCACTTTTCTATCTTTAACCGTTATTTTTTTAAAAAAATTTCGTGGTTTAACATCTATATATAAAAAATTCTCTTTCGCAGGCTTTGTTGCCAAACTCCTCCGAAACCACTTGACCGATTTTCATGAAATTTCGCAGGTGGACTCGACCGGACAGGGAGTAGGTTGTTATCTATATTTCATAGCCGTACGTCATAAGGGGGCTTTGCCCCCCCTAATAATTTTTTTTATTTTTCGACAAACCGATTTTTCTTAATTCTATATGATTCAGAAGCAAAAGATACATACAATCCTAAATTTTCACTTTTCTATCTTTAACCGTTATTTTTTTAAAAAAATTTCGTGGTTTAACATCTATATATATAAAATTCTCTTTCGCAGGATTTGTTGCCAAACTCCTCCGAAACCACTTGACCGATTTTCATGAAATTTCGCAGGTGGACTCGACCGGACAGGGAGTAGGTTGTTATCTATATTTCATAGCCGTACGTCATAAGGGGGCTTTGCCCCCCCTAATAATTTTTTTTATTTTTCGACAAACCGATTTTTCTTAATTCTATATGATTCAGAAGCAAAAGATACATACAATCCTAAATTTTCACTTTTCTATCTTTAACCGTTATTTTTTTAAAAAAATTTCGTGGTTTAACATCTATATATATAAAATTCTCTTTCGCAGGCTTTGTTGCCAAACTCCTCCGAAACCACTTGACCGATTTTCATGAAATTTCGCAGGTGGACTCGACCGGACAGGGAGTAGGTTGTTATCTATATTTCATAGCCGTACGTCATAAGGGGGCTTTGCCCCCCCTAATAATTTTTTTTATTTTTCGACAAACCGATTTTTCTTAATTCTATATGATTCAGAAGCAAAAGATACATACAATCCTAAATTTTCACTTTTCTATCTTTAACCGTTATTTTTTTTAAAAAAATTTCGTGGTTTAACATCTATATATATAAAATTCTAATTCGCAGGCTTTGTTACCGTACTCCTCCGAAACCACTTGACCGATTTTCATGAAATTTGGCAGGTATACTCGACCGGACATGGAGTAGGTTGTTATCTATATTTCATAGCCGTACGTCTAAAGGGGGCTCTGCCCCCCCTAATAATTTTTTTTTATTTTTCGACAAACCGATTTTTCTTATTTCTATATGATTCAGAAGCAAAAGATACATACAATCCTAAATTTTCACTTTTCTATCTTCAACCGTTATTTTTTTAAAAAAATTTCGTGGTTTAACATCTATATATATAAAATTCTAATTCGCAGGCTTTGTTACCGTACTCCTCCGAAACCACTTGACCGATTTTCATGAAATTTGGCAGGTATACTCGACCGGACATGGAGTAGGTTGTTATCTATATTCCATAGCCGTACGTCTAAAGGGGGCTCTGCCCCCCTAATAATTTTTTTTTATTTTTCGACAAACCGATTTTTCTTATTTCTATATGATTCAGAAGCAAAAGATACATACAATCCTAAATTTTCACTTTTCTATCTTCAACCGTTATTTTTTAAAAAAATTTCGTGGTTTTACATCTATATATATAAAATTCTAATTCGCAGGCTTTGTTACCGTACTCCTCCGAAACCACTTGACCGATTTTCATGAAATTTGGCAGGTATACTCGACCGGACATGGAGTAGGTTGTTATCTATATTCCATAGCCGTACGTCTAAAGGGGGCTCTGCCCCCCCTAATAATTTTTTTTTATTTTTCGACAAACCGATTTTTCTTATTTCTATATGATTCAGAAGCAAAAGATACATACAATCCTAAATTTTCACTTTTCTATCTTCAACCGTTATTTTTTTAAAAAAATTTCGTGGTTTAACATCTATATATATAAAATTCTCTTTCGCAGGCTTTGTTGCCAAACTCCTCCGAAACGACTTGACCGATTTTCATGAAATTTCGCAGGTGGTCTCGACCGAACATGGAGTAGGTTGTTATCTATATTTCATAGACGTACGTCATAAGGGGGCTTTGCCCCCCCTAATATTTTTTTTTATTTTTCGACAAACTGATTTTTCTTAATTATATATGATTCAGAAGCAAAAGATACATACAATCCTAAATTTTCACTTTTCTATCTTTAACCGTTATTTTTTTAAAAAAATTTCGTGTTTTAACATCTATATATATAAAATTCTCTTTCGCAGGCTTTGTTGCCAAACTCCTCCGAAACGACTTGACCGATTTTCATGAAATTTCGCAGGTGGTCTCGACCGAACATGGAGTAGGTTGTTATCTATATTTCATAGACGTACGTCATAAGGGGGCTTTGCCCCCCCTAATATTTTTTTTTATTTTTCGACAAACTGATTTTTCTTAATTATATATGATTCAGAAGCAAAAGATACATACAATCCTAAATTTTCACTTTTCTATCTTTAACCGTTATTTTTTTAAAAAAATTTCGTGGTTTAACATCTATATATATAAAATTCTCTTTCGCAGGCTTTGTTGCCAAACTCCTCCGAAACGACTTGACCGATTTTCATGAAATTTCGCAGGTGGTCTCGACCGAACATGGAGTAGGTTGTTATCTATATTTCATAGACGTACGTCATAAGGGGGCTTTGCCCCCCCTAATATTTTTTTTTTATTTTTCGACAAACTGATTTTTCTTAATTATATATGATTCAGAAGCAAAAGATACATACAATCCTAAATTTTCACTTTTCTATCTTTAACCGTTATTTTTTTAAAAAAATTTCGTGGTTTAACATCTATATATATAAAATTCTCTTTCGCAGGCTTTGTTGCCAAACTCCTCCGAAACGACTTGACCGATTTTCATGAAATTTCGCAGGTGGTCTCGACCGAACATGGAGTAGGTTGTTATCTATATTTCATAGACGTACGTCATAAGGGGGCTTTGCCCCCCCTAATATTTTTTTTTTATTTTTCGACAAACTGATTTTTCTTAATTATATATGATTCAGAAGCAAAAGATACATACAATCCTAAATTTTCACTTTTCTATCTTTAACCGTTATTTTTTTAAAAAAATTTCGTGGTTTAACATCTATATATATAAAATTCTCTTTCGCAGGCTTTGTTGCCAAACTCCTCCGAAACGACTTGACCGATTTTCATGAAATTTCGCAGGTGGTCTCGACCGAACATGGAGTAGGTTGTTATCTATATTTCATAGACGTACGTCATAAGGGGGCTTTGCCCCCCCCCCTAATATTTTTTTTTATTTTTCGACAAACTGATTTTTCTTAATTATATATGATTCAGAAGCAAAAGATACATACAATCCTAAATTTTCACTTTTCTATCTTTAACCGTTATTTTTTTAAAAAAATTTCGTGGTTTAACATCTATATATATAAAATTCTCTTTCGCAGGCTTTGTTGCCAAACTCCTCCGAAACCACTTGACCGATTTTCATGAAATTTCGCAGGTGGTCTCGACCGAACATGGAGTAGGTTGTTATCTATATTTCATAGACGTACGTCATAAGGGGGCTTTGCCCCCCCCTAATATTTTTTTTTATTTTTCGACAAACTGATTTTTCTTAATTATATATGATTCAGAAGCAAAAGATACATACAATCCTAAATTTTCACTTTTCTATCTTTAACCGTTATTTTTTTAAAAAAATTTCGTGTTTTAACATCTATATATATAAAATTCTCTTTCGCAGGCTTTGTTGCCAAACTCCTCCGAAACGACTTGACCGATTTTCATGAAATTTCGCAGGTGGTCTCGACCGAACATGGAGTAGGTTGTTATCTATATTTCATAGACGTACGTCATAAGGGGGCTTTGCCCCCCTAATATTTTTTTTTATTTTTTCGACAAACTGATTTTTCTTAATTATATATGATTCAGAAGCAAAAGATACATACAATCCTAAATTTTCACTTTTCTATCTTTAACCGTTATTTTTTTAAAAAAATTTCGTGGTTTAACATCTATATATATAAAATTCTCTTTCGCAGGCTTTGTTGCCAAACTCCTCCGAAACGACTTGACCGATTTTCATGAAATTTCGCAGGTGGTCTCGACCGAACATGGAGTAGGTTGTTATCTATATTTCATAGACGTACGTCATAAGGGGGCTTTGCCCCCCCCCTAATATTTTTTTTTATTTTTCGACAAACTGATTTTTCTTAATTATATATGATTCAGAAGCAAAAGATACATACAATCCTAAATTTTCACTTTTCTATCTTTAACCGTTATTTTTTTAAAAAAATTTCGTGGTTTAACATCTATATATATAAAATTCTCTTTCGCAGGCTTTGTTGCCAAACTCCTCCGAAACCACTTGACCGATTTTCATGAAATTTGGCAGGTATACTCGACCGGACATGGAGTAGGTTGTTATCTATATTCCATAGCCGTACGTCTAAAGGGGGCTCTGCCCCCCTAATAATTTTTTTTTATTTTCGACAAACCGATTTTTCTTATTTCTATATGATTCAGAAGCAAAAGATACATACAATCCTAAATTTTCACTTTTCTATCTTCAACCGTTATTTTTTTAAAAAATTTCGTGGTTTAACATCTATATATATAAAATTCTAATTCGCAGGCTTTGTTACCGTACTCCTCCGAAACCACTTGACCGATTTTCATGAAATTTGGCAGGTATACTCGACCGGACATGGAGTAGGTTGTTATCTATATTCCATAGCCGTACGTCCTAAAGGGGGCTCTGCCCCCCCTAATAATTTTTTTTTATTTTTCGACAAACCGATTTTTCTTATTTCTATATGATTCAGAAGCAAAAGATACATACAATCCTAAATTTTCACTTTTCTATCTTCAACCGTTATTTTTTTAAAAAAAATTTCGTGGTTTAACATCTATATATATAAAATTCTAATTCGCAGGCTTTGTTACCGTACTCCTCCGAAACCACACGACCGATTTTCATGAAATTTGGCAGGTATACTCGACCGGACATGGAGTAGGTTGTTATCTATATTCCATAGCCGTACGTCTAAAGGGGGCTCTGCCCCCCCTAATAATTTTTTTTTATTTTTCGACAAACCGATTTTTCTTATTTCTATATGATTCAGAAGCAAAAGATACATACAATCCTAAATTTTCACTTTTCTATCTTCAACCGTTATTTTTTTAAAAAAATTTCGTGGTTTAACATCTATATATATAAAATTCTAATTCGCAGGCTTTGTTACCGTACTCCTCCGAAACCACTTGACCGATTTTCATGAAATTTCGCAGGTATACTCGACCGGACATGGAGTAGGTTGTTATCTATATTCCATAGCCGTACGTCTAAAGGGGGCTCTGCCCCCCTAATAATTTTTTTTTATTTTTCGACAAACCGATTTTTCTTATTTCTATATGATTCAGAAGCAAAAGATACATACAATCCTAAATTTTCACTTTTCTATCTTCAACCGTTATTTTTTTAAAAAAATTTCGTGGTTTAACATCTATATATATAAAATTCTAATTCGCAGGCTTTGTTACCGTACTCCTCCGAAACCACTTGACCGATTTTCATGAAATTTGGCAGGTATACTCGACCGGACATGGAGTAGGTTGTTATCTATATTCCATAGCCGTACGTCTAAAGGGGGCTCTGCCCCCCCTAATAATTTTTTTTTATTTTTCGACAAACCGATTTTTCTTATTTCTATATGATTCAGAAGCAAAAGATACATACAATCCTAAATTTTCACTTTTCTATCTTCAACCGTTATTTTTTTAAAAAAATTTCGTGGTTTAACATCTATATATATAAAATTCTAATTCGCAGGCTTTGTTACCGTACTCCTCCGAAACCACTTGACCGATTTTCATGAAATTTGGCAGGTATACTCGACCGGACATGGAGTAGGTTGTTATCTATATTCCATAGCCGTACGTCTAAAGGGGGCTCTGCCCCCCTAATAATTTTTTTTTATTTTTCGACAAACCGATTTTTCTTATTTCTATATGATTCAGAAGCAAAAGATACATACAATCCTAAATTTTCACTTTTCTATCTTCAACCGTTATTTTT